>NC_091184.1:31569920-31624920 GCF_040958095.1 Procambarus clarkii | reverse complement strand
CCCCACCCCCTCAAAAAATATTTTTTCCTCCAGATAACACAGAAGCAAAAATTTTATCCAAACACTCAGGTGTATAAGCAGCATAGTGAAGGGAAAGAGACTACGTCCTGTGATTGGTTAAAGGAAGCTTCGAGTGAGAGAAAACGGGATTCAGGCGAGTAAAAGTCTAGATCAAAAATCTAGATCAAAAGGTGGGTCGAAATACCACATAGAATGATTTCACCATCAACCATCTGTGTGCCTCTCCCACCTACTCTTCCCCCCCCCCACCTACTCTCCACCTACCCAGAACGGATATCTAAATGAAATATTATAGTTTATTTCCCTCCTGCGTCTCGTTTTCTGTGAGTAAAGGAGGAGAAGGCATAACCGGAGGTGAGGAAATTGAGGAAGATGAGACATGGGATGGTGTGAGGATGGAAGGGAGGACTCAGAGGTGGATGAGGTGAAGAGGGGGAAGAATGAGGGAAGATGAGGGGGGGAGGATGAGGGGGAAGGAATAGGATGGGGGAACAGTATGAGGGAAAGATGCTATGACTCAGCCTCACTTTATTTAACTGTTAATCATTAAATTACAATTTTTTTTTTATCTTCAGTTCTTGATATCATAAGTTACTTTGTATCATGTGGTTGTTATCTATCTATATATATTTTAATATTATCATTGTTATCATTATTGTAATAATTATCATTATGATTGATATTAGTATAAGTATTAATAATTAACATTATATTTAATATACACGGATTTCCACATTTATGAGTTTATCTACACTATGCAAATACTTTAGTCGAGGCCTATGTATAGAGGCCTAATATATATATATATATATATATATATGTCGTACCTAGTAGCCAGAACGCACTTCTCTGCCTACTATGCAAGGCCCGATTTGCCTAATAAGTCAAGTTTTCATGAATTAATACATTTTCTCTATTTTTTTTCTTATGAAATGATAAAGCTACCCATTTCATTATGTATGAGGTCAATTTTTTTTTATTGTAGTTAAAATTAACGTAGATATATGACCGAACCTAACCAACCCTACCTAACCTAACCTAACCTATCTTTATAGGTTAGGTTAGGTTGGGTAGCCGAAAAAGTTAGGTTAGGTTAGGTTAGGTAGGTTAGGTAGTCGAAAAACAATTATTTCATGAAAACTTGGTTTATTAGGCAAATCGGGCCTTGCATAGTAGGCTGAGAAGTGCGTTCTGGCTACTAGGTACGACATATATATATATATATATATATATATATATATATATATATATATATATATATATATATATATATATTGGCTGGTCAGAGACATAGTTTCACGGGCTCAATATACCTCAAACAATCCATAGGCCTTACACACAACACCAAACTAATAATATTATTATTATTATTACAAAAATAGCCTAATGTGTGATGACCACACATCAGAAAGATATGGAGAAACGACAGACATTTCGAACCTTCCAGGAACATTATCAAGTCTACACTACTTGCTGATGATCAATGGACCGAAACGTCGTTGTTTCTACATTTTTCTGATGAATAGTTTGGTCATCATATCTTCAGCCACGTTATTGTGACTCATCATTAACAAGTGTGATGATGAGTCAAAATGATGATGTCAGATGATGGCAACAGGTGGCGCCCTGTTGCCACCTCTCCCCCGTTTGCAATTGTTGCAAACGTCTAGGCCTATGTATAGAGGCCTAAAATATTCCTGTGTGTTGACCATCCTGCAATAATCAATAACAAGTATTGCACAAGGTAATTGTTTATTATGGTGGGGCATAAATATCGTTCATCGCTGTAATTTCCCTCAATTTCACTGTATTCTCACTGTAATTTCAATGATAATCCATGGCCATTAACGAACTCTGTTCTCATTGTTCGTTAGCCTCAAATAACCTGATGGAATTGGGGGGGGGAGGGAGGGAGGGGGGGGGGAAGGGGATATCCCTCTACCTACACCATTTTTAAAAGGCGTTACTATGACAACCGTCTGGCTCTCTCTCTCTCTCTCTCTCTCTCTCTCTCTCTCTCTCTCTCTCTCTCTCTCTCTCTCTCTCTCTCTCTCTCTCTCTCTCTCTCTCTCTCTCTTTCTCTCTCTCTCTCCTCGCGTGCAAATGCATCTGAATTTCAGTGCCAAATTTCCTTTCTTCCCCATCTCGTTGTTCTTGTAGGGAAGGTTTCCTAGCCTCCAACGGTCCTCATTGGCACTGTAGTATTCTGTCTATACCCCAGACCCTCTCACAGGTCCTGTATTCACTGCTACATTACTGCTACGGTGGCTGGGTGACGAGGCGCGCACTCACTGTAGAGTAACTGCAGGCTCACTGCAAGCTTGGGTTACATTCGCTTATTAAATGGTTCTTCAGGTAACTTTTAAGTCCTTCCATCACTGGTGGGACTTAAGATTCAAGTGTAGGATAACACTTGAGTCTGGAGAATTACAGTGACTCTGCCATAGGCTACTACTCAATTACTGTCACTGGAGTATCAGAACTACTGACCTCTGACTTAATTACTCATTACCGCTCATTAACAATCTCGACCTCCTCTCGAAGAATAGCAATTCTTCACTTTACTCCTCTTAAGTTTCTTACATACTTCTCACGGAAAAAAAGTAGGTCCACTACCACTGGCTTTCCTTGACATGTGTCAGGAACCGTCACGCAAGACATTAAACATAGACGACGCAGGTTCGAATCCTCGTCACGGCCCTTGTGGATTTGTTTATTAAACTATACTACACTATTATATACTATTTTAATAGTATATAATAGCTTATACTATTTTTTTTACACTTCACAAATACATTTGTCTCGTGTAAGTATAGGTCTGGTGGATGTTGTATTATGTATGTGTGAAAAAGTATTATGTATTTTATGTTCATGAATTGAATCTATTCAATTTTGTATTTCTTCCGTCTGGAATGTTTCAACTTCTACTCTATTTCTTCAGTTTCCCTGTTTATATTACGTTTTCTTTGTTGCGATAGTCGTAGGTGCTTAAGCGCTTCAGTTATTCTTTTGACTTCTTTTGTAGTGTCTTCAGCGAACTGTTTTTAAGATGGTCCTCTTTTTGATCTTCCACAAAAGAATGTATTTCAAGGAGACTGTTTCCTTCGGCAGTCAACTGTTTTGTTCCTTGAGAAGATGTTGTTCCTTAGAGCGATGCATGAACGCCAACCTGTTCATGCAGGTCGGCGTTCAATCCCCGACCTTCCAAGTGTTTGGACACCATTTCTTTCCCCCTCGTCCCATCCCAAATCCTTATCCTGACCCCTTCCCAGTGCTATATAGTCGTAATGGCTGGGCGCCTTCTCCTGATAGTTCCCCTTCCCTTCCTCACTGATCGTGAAGATTCAATCGATCTTATTTTCGTTCCTGTTTGCCTCTGTCAACTGCTGGTTGACCACAAATTGGTCACATAATAGAGGTGACTGACATGTGATTGATTATATCAAGGTTTATATCTCCTTGTGTAATGTTACTGTCTATTAATCTCCATCTTAAATTGACAATTTTGGCGTCTCGAACGAATATAATATCAACCCATCAACCTCTTAACCATCAACTTTCCAAACATCAACCATATTCCTTCAACCCATCACTTTTCTAATTCTAATAAACCCGTTTAAGGTGAAAACACATAACTGTGGAACAATCCTGTCGTGATCCACTAAACTGTTAACTCCGTGGACCTGCCATAGTGTAAGCAGGTGTAAAACAAGTGAGGGGCTCTCAACTGGCCTGTTGTGTTCCCCTCGGTCGTTGGATGGCCGGTTGAGGGGGAGACAGAGGCGGTGAGAGGTCGTAGAATGACACTGAGGGACAATAAAGTGATTGGGTAGTTTGTCCTGCTGCTTGATACAGCAGGACTAACTCTCTCTCTCTCTCTCTCTCTCTCTCTCTCTCTCTCTCTCTCTCTCTCTCTCTCTCTCGTTCCCAAGAACCTCTAACAGTCAGAGAGAGAGAGAGAGAGAGAGGGAGAGAGAGAGAGAGAGAGAGAGAGAGAGAGAGAGAGAGAGAGAGAGAGGGAGAGAGAGAGAGAGAGAGAGAGAGAGAGAGAGAGAGAGAGAGAGAGAGAGAGAGAGGGAGAGAGAGAGGGAGAGAGAGAGAGAGTAGCAACCATTATCATTATATCTGTCCATTAATTTGAAAAATGCTTCCCTTCAAATTTCCCGACACCCTTCCATTAACCTAATCTTCGAAGAAAGTTTTGAGGGCCTTAATGGGGGCATGTGAGTGTTGCAGCGGTGAACATGTGGCTTTATGTGCAGGTGTGTAGAATGGTTCTTCTGGTACAGGTGTACAGAGTGGTTCTCTTGTTACAGGTGTATAAAATGGTTCTCCTGGTACAGGTGTACAGAGTAGGTCTGCTGGTACAGGTGTACAGAGTAGGTCTCCTGTTACAGGTGTACAGAATGGTTCTCCTGGTACAGGTGTACAGAGTAGGTCCCAGGTACAGGTAGGACCTGGTATAAGCTCCAGAGCCTCGCCCTTCAAGTTGTCAATCATCAACTGGAAACACTTCTCCGATTTACATATCATATCTGCTCTGTAATCTAATAATGGAAATACTCTGTCCAGATTTTAATACTCCGATTTTTCGCTCCTCTCAGCTAAAGAAAAGTGTCGCGCCTCGTTATTCAAAATGGAAATCTGTAATTACCTTCATTGGGTATTTTGCTGTTCGTTGTGGCCGTAACTACTGCTTCAGTAGTTACCTCTTCCCCCCCCCTGTGTCTAATTGAGTTCGGGAGTTAGGATTCATTCAGGCATTGACTTGCTTATTTACGAAACCTCTGCATCTCTCCTCGATCACAGCGGTTAAGTGTTTTATTGATTAAATAGTTTAAGAGCTGGGAAACTTGATAACTCTTGGTTATTATTGATATAGAGAGCTTCGTGGCTCTTAGTTGTGTAATTGATACTAAGCTGCCGTGACTTAGGAAAGATATACATGTTTCGTCAGTGGTCATTTAATTACGTTCTTGAGAGTTCTTGGCTGAGGTTCTTAAGTCTTTTCTAACAGTCTAGTCCCTTCAGTTCTGGAACCAGTTCTGTATCTATTGTATAAATTTATTACTCAACGGGTTTTCATGTCACTGACAAATACACTAATGTTGTTGTCAACACAACAACATTAGTATCAAATGATGTATAGGCCTATTGTCTTGGCGTTTTCTCCTTATGATTCGTTATTTATATTTAAAAAAATGGCTTTTTCCTAGTTGATATCTTCCTCTCAGTCCTCTCGTCCAGTAGGCCTTTGATAAAAAATGTTAAACTCAGCTCCCACAACTTCTTAAAATCATGAACAAATCCACAAGGGCCGTGACGAGGATTCGAACCTGCGTCTGAGAGCATCCCAGACGCTGCCTTAATCTACTGAGCTACGACAGTGTTCTTAAACTCCTATTTCCTCACAATAAATCTGTCGTTGAAGATCCACTTCCTGCTCGTCTTCAACTTGTCTTATAAAGGATTGTCTATTTACCCTTCCTCAGTGAGAAACTATTTTCATTTTTTATCTTCTCCATTTCCGCCAAAATCCCGACATTTTGCTCACAATTCAATAAGCATTATCGAGATCAGGCTAATAACATGCCCTCAGTCGGACTACACAGAAGCAAAGGCTCGTTCGGGCGCCCAGGAGCTAAAGGTCGACACCCCTGCCAACACATTTCATCCCAGTAAGGTGAGCACACATACACACACCACATTTTAAATGGTAAATAAGTGGACCAAAGATTTTAATGAATTTTTCAGGACTCAACATTCATTAAACGAATTACAAACATTTGATATTTATCCGTCGCCTTTGAGTTCGTATTTAGTATAAATGGTTTTGTTTGAGTGAGGAAAATAGTAATATAATTGGACCTAAATATTGGGGAAATAATTTACACCCACGCCAGGTGCTGATAAACATGGAACAGGTGAGGACAGGTGAACCCTGGACAGCTGATGAGGACAGGTGAATGTTGGACAGTTGATGAGGACAGGTGAATGTTGGACAGTTGATGAGGACAGGTGATCGTTGGACAGTTGATAAGGTTAGGTGAACGTTGGACAGTTGATAAGGACAGGTGAACCCTGGACATTTGATAAGGACAGGTGAACGTTGAACAGTTGATAAGGACAGGTGAACCCTGGACAGTTGATGAGGACAGGTGAATGTTGGATAGTTGATGAGTACAGGTGAATGTTGGAGGGTTACAAAGTTCAGCCAGTTTGAACTGGCTGAACTTTGTTAAGTTTAGTTTGCCAATTTGAGTCTTTGAGACCAACTGGTTAGGGATCCATGCTCCTTGTACACTAGTAAATAAAGGAACTTTACCAGTTGCTTCCTTAATGGCACAATATGTCATCTCACATTCATAATCAAATTTATCATCTGAGCATGACACGAATGTGTAATTAGCTCAGTGACAGATTCCTCCGGGAACATACATATCATGGTTACACATGTATGTTGGTTACTTTAGGGTACATGAGTCTGACGACCCCACATATGTTATGTGAGTTACGGCAGCGTCATTTAGAGGATATGTGGTAAGGTGTGAAACAATTCGTCTTAAGATTGATCACCAAGTAGTCAGTTTTACCTGTGTGATAGTTTGTGGGACTCCCACCTTTTCTTGGTAATTGTTAAATCTAGATCCTCATTTATTTTCATGAAGTAGATAGTGTATATTAACAAAGTATGTAAGATACCAAAAGCCCTAATTTAACCCTTAATAAACGTGATACTATTCGATCTTCCAGGAAGATTGTGAAAGCAAGACTCACTAACAACCAGAGATGGTACAAGACATGGTCATTGTTACCAGACACTCAACGAGTTGAATCCGACATACAGAGGAATAAAACCTCTTATTCAGACACCTCATTGATCTTGATTGTGTCTTCCAGAGTAGTTCATCCAATGTGGAGCCTGAAGCTACACATGTGGCACCTGTGTTGAAAGAGAGAGAGAGAGAGAGAGAGAGAGAGAGAGAGAGAGAGAGAGAGAGAGAGAGAGAGAGAGAGAGAGAGAGAGAGAGAGAGAGAACGTATGTATGACGTCGAAGTAAATATTCCTCCTAACAAATTACTGGCTACACATTTCATCGATTTATTGGTCGCATTCACTTTGTATTCATGGTAGACTTAATACTAAAGTTAATTGTCACCCAGTACACACATAGACCCGTTATGAACACTATAATCCCCCACGCCATGACAGCACCTATAAACACATACGTATCGCCTCTGTAATTATTATTCAAATGATTCATAAAATGTTAATATCTTTATATATAGAGCTTCACGGGTTATTTGTTATGTTCCGAATGTATAATGTAATATTCTGCATGTATAATGTTACGATCCACATGTATGATGTAAGGAACCACATGTGTAAATTTTACTGCGATTTAAATTTTACGATGCCCCTGGGAGGGTGGTGGAGAGATGTGGGAGGGAAAGAGAGAAGGGATGGGAAAGGAAGAAGGAAGAGGATAAAGTAGAGGCAGAGAGAAGTTTAAGAATGAAAGAGGTATTAAGGAATAGCGGATATGGAAGAGAGAGAGAAAAACAAATTGTGTATAAAGAGCTATACTCACTCTGTAGTCACTTTCAGGTCATCACCACTACAACCACCACCACCACATCAACCACCACCACCTCAACCACTACTACCACCACATGTCTGCATCAGACTAAAGGCCGCGTGTCCATAATAACTATTTTGCGTTTTACAGAACGACTCTGAGAATAGCTGAAGGGCTCCTTGGTAACTTTTATGATACTGCAGTCATGCCAGAGGCCTGCATATTATGTTGTTCATGGCTGTCTCACACTGCTGTGTGTGTGTGTGTGTGTGTGTGTGTGTGTGTGTGTGTGTGTGTGTGTGTGTGTGTGTGTGTGTGTGTGTGTGTTTGTGTGTGTGTGAGTGTGTGTGTGTGTGTGTGTGTGTGTGTGTGTGTGTGTTTATGTGTACTCACCTAGTTGTACTCACCTAGTTGTGTTTGCGGGGGTTGAGCTCTGGCTCTTTGGTCCCGCCTCTCAACCGTCAATCAACAGGTGTACAGATTCATGAGCCTATCGGGCTCTGTCATATCTACACTTGAAACTGTGTATGGAGTCAGCCTCCACCACATCACTTCCTAGTCACCTCCACCACATTCACCTAGTTGTGTTTGCGAGGGTTGAGCTTTGCTCTTTCGTCCCGCCTCTCAACTGTCAATCAACTGTTTACTAACTACATTTTTTTCCCCACACCACACACACACACACACACACACACACACACACACACACACACACACACACACACACACACACACACACACACACACACACGCACAGGAAGCAGCCCGTAACAGCTGTCTAACTCCCAGGTACCTATTTACCGCTAGGTAACAGGAGCATCAGGATGAAAGAAACTCTGTCCCTTTTGTTTCTCGCCAGCGCCGGGAATCGAACCCCCGATCCACAGGATATCGTGTCTAGCATGCTATCCACTCAGCCACCAGCGCCCACTTGTGTGTGTGTATGTGTATTCACCTATTTGTGTGTCCAGGATCGAGTTGTAGCTCTTGAACCCTGCTTTTCTAGCCAATGATTGTCTAACGCAATCATTAGACATTTCTAATGTCTAATGATTAGACATTAGACATTTCTAATGTCTAATGATTGCACATTAGATTGCACAATACCGCACATTAGACATTTCTTCCCCTCCCCCTTCCTCAGTAGGAGGAGGGGGAGGGAAGAAATGGGAGAGGGGGGTCGTACGAAGGGAAGGGGGAAGATAATCACGTTAATTAACTTATACCACATGAAATGCGAAGGTGTATTGGTTCGTTGGGAATTCAGATCGTGTTAAATGTTTCGAAACAGGTTTCCGAAGTTTCCCGTCCGGATTCCACTTTTAATATTTGCTCCGGAAAGAGGAGGACGGGAGAGGAGGGAGGGACGGTGGAAGCGAAGACAGGAAGAGACGGGGAACCAGGGGGAAAAAAGACAGAAAATAGAATTGAATCAAGAGACAGCGATAGGTGTAGTATCTTTGACTGACAAGATAAACGTGTCAAAGGAACTGGAATTCTTACACAAATTATAGACGGAAACAGTGACAGGAATCGGGATGGCGTCAATAAAGAGGACAGTGACCAATTCAGGGAAAGAGATAGGGAGTAGGACATAGACAGAGACAAGTCAATTACATAAGGAACGAAATGAAGCAGAACTAGAAAAATGAAGAAAGAGAGATATAGATGTACTGATAGAAACAACGATTACGGAAATAGACAGAATTGAGACAGAGATCGGGGAAAGGCGGCGACGGAGAGAGAGAGAGAGACAGAGACAGAGAAAAGAACAAGTGCGGAGTCAGAAACTGAGACGGAAAGAAGACAGGGAAAAAAAGAGGGGCAGGAATTCCAATATCCGCCTGCAGAGAACCATTACACCATGTAAAAAGTGACTATTGTTTATCGTGCGCCATTTTATTCGATAATGACGTAGACACAGCTGGTAGCATGCCGATTGTTAGATGTAAACAGCTGGCTCGGTGCACACAGCTGGCTCGGTGCACACAGCTGGCTCAGTTCACACAACTGGCTCAGTGCACACAGCTGGCTCAGTGCACACAACTGGCTCAGTGCACACAGCTGGCTCAGTTCACACAACTGGTTCGGTGCACACAGCTGGCTCAGTTCACACAACTGGTTCGGTGCACACAGCTGGCTCAGTTCACACAACTGGTTCGGTGCACACAGCTGGCTCAGTTCACACAACTGGTTCGGTGCACACAGCTGGCTAGTCCTAGAATTGCTCTTATGGCTAAAAATTAAATAAAATACTCGCAAATTTTTCACTAATCTATTGACACAGGATCTGAAGTAAAGAGCTCCCATAACAAAGACCTTAAAAGATTTCTCAATAGTTCCCTGAGCCCCTGTGGTGTAATTCACCGTAGTTCCCTTAGTCCCTGAGCCCCTGTTGTGTAACTGGAGCACATTTGCAAGAGAGAAAGGGAAGATGAAGGGAAGGGGAGGGGAAGAAGGGAGAGTAGAAGGGAGAGGGGGTGTGGAGACGCTAGAGAGAAGGGAAGAAGGAGGGGGGGATTCATCATTGATCTCATATCTACACTGTGGTCTAAACCAAGCAATTAGCGTCAAGTGATGACAATGCTCAAGTGATTTACTCATCCTGTTTAAAACCCTTACTTGTCATCACTAGTATGTGAGGTCTTCCAGATGATCTCATGCTTCTGAGATTGTGTAAAGTTGATGATTGTGTAATGCTGATGATTGTGTAGAGTTGATGGTTATACGTACTTGAGTAGCCCTGGGGGTTGCTTATTTAGGCAAAGGATTTCTTATATGGGCCTAGGTTTTGTTTATTTAGGTCCAGGATTGTTTATTTAGCCCTAGGATTGCTAAATCCTAGGGACAGGTTCGGTTACTATAATGGTTACTCCCTTTAACTGTGTACTGTGACTTGAACTATCACAGTAAGACACAACACCAACTTTTTTTTTAAGTACAGTGTTCTATACATGTTGAAGGTTTGTGTGAAACAATTAAACAGGTTTTAAATAAATATATATGGAACAGTTAAACAGTTTGAAGCAAACAGATTTGGAACAAACAGGTTTGGAACAAACAAGTTTGGAACAAACAAGTTTGGAACAAACAAGTTTGGAACAAACAGGTTTGGAACAAACAGGTTTGGAACAAACAAGTTTGGAACAAACAGGTTTGGAACAAACAGGTTTGGAACAAACAAGTTTGGAACAAACAGGTTTGGAACAACATTTTATATTAAGTTTCTGGCAGCTTTTGTGCCATGTTTCATCCCCTACCTATTGAGTGTAAACAGTAAACACCGGTGTAAATATATACACCGGTGTAAACAAGAACAGTGGTGTAAACAAGGACAGTGGTATAAACAAAGGCAATGGTGTAAACAAGGGAGAGAGCGGTACAGTGGTGGTGGCGCCACGAGATAAGCAGTTGGGCAAACATCAGAAAATTAACTTCCGGCTATCTTTTTTGTATCTTTTTATATTTTTTTGTGGACCAAACACGTGTTAGAGGTAGACCTTGTCAACAGACCCCGGTAATCCTGCGTTCTGAATTGGATTTAATCCATTCAGTGTAACTCCATAAATTGTCCATCATCCGACATGAGGAAATTACATCAACAGATTATAACTCGTTTGGAGTGGATTCACCAGATATTATTCCATGGTTCAAATGTGTCACTGTCAACCATCGCCTGAACGATGTTCCGTTGAACATCAGTTAGGTGGCGTGCGATATTGCTCTGGTTGAAAATAATGTTTGTTTATGTTGACCAAAACACAAAACCAAATCAATTCGGACCAAACTGGACGGAAACGTCGTCGTCCCTTCACTTTTTAGTGTGTGGTCTGGTCAACAATTTTCAGTCACGTTACTGTGACTCCTCGTTCGCAAATGTTTGTTTACCTTTCTCCCTGGCATCTTGGCTCGTATGTGTTGATCTCAGAAACCCCCCAGGTTCGTATCCTCCTCCTTGGGACGTATGCGGGGATCTTCCTCCGCTAAAAGCAAAGATCGAGATTCTTGCTCATGGATTGTTTATTTCTGTAGAGGAATATTTACTAGTGTTATGGGTCTCATCGTTGTTATATATCTTATCTTTAGGTTATCTTGAGATGATTTCGGGGCTTTAGTGTCCCCGCCGCCCGGTCCTCGACCAGGCCTCCACCCCCTGGAAGCAGCCCGTGACAGCTGACTAACACCGACGTACCTATTTTACTGCTAGGTAACAGGGGCATACGGTGAAAGAAACTCTGCCCATTGTTTCTCGCCGGCGCCCGGAATCGAACCCGGGACCACAGGATCACAAGTCCAGTGCGCTGTCCGCTCGGCCGACCGGCTCCCTATATATATTCATAATATAAATGGGCTGTTGTATATACCATGTTCTTCTGAGTTACTGTTGAGGGTTGAGGACGATGGCTCGGTGAGCAGCTGACTTGATCCTCCTTTCATCCCAATTCACTTTCATGAAAGCTTCCCGCTGCAAATTGATTTGCAAGAGAAAAATATGGACGCTGCAAATTTTTTCTCTTCTACATTTTTGGTTTAAACCCAATTTTGTATTAAAATAAATTCACTCGGAAATCTATTTACGAGTGGAAGAAAAAAAAGCATAGATCGAGCAAAGTATAAGACACTATAAAGTATCTGAAGAGATATACGCCAAATTCACTTTTGTTTTCATAAAACAAATGAAAGTCACTATGCTTCAGTATGGCTCCTGAACCCGTCGTTATTGGAGTAATTCCTGACGAACTTTAACGAGTTTCTCTTTCTCCGTTTAAATGAATTTGGATCCGACACAAGATTTTATATAAGTTATGAAATTACCCACAACTGCTTATAAGACTTGTGTGTGTATAATTCACGTGACGTGAACACGTCAGATGTGCGTCTAGTGAGCGTCACCACGTGCGTTGACGACGTAAAACTTTTAATAGGGAACATATATGTACATTATTATATCTTAGAGCAAATAAATGTTCGGTAAGATACACCTGCTGCATTGCTCTCCTTGTTGCTCTATTTACCACTCTATGTGTCTGACACGATCCAGTTGCTGTCTTCCTGGACACCTGTGTTCGCTTTATGCAGGTCGGCGTTCAATCCCGGATCGTCCAAGTGGTTTTGCACCGTTCCTTTCCCCCCTGTTCCATGCCCCATCCCAAATCCTTATCCTGACCTCTTCTAAGTGCTATATAGTCGTAATGGCTTGGCGCTTTCTCCTTGATAGGTCCCTTCCCTTTCTTATATGTTCATCCCTTTTTGCTAAATCTCTCATTTGTCTTTTACTTATTCATGTCTTTTCCATACTCTTGTCTTCCGCCCCACACACCTGCCTTCCCCAACACCTGTCTTTTCTTATCTATTTTTCTTCCCCCACACATTTGTCTTGCCTCCACACACGCACACACACACCTGTCTCCCCCCCCCCACAGACACCTGTCTTTACCGACACACACACCTGTCTCCCCCCACTGACACCTGTCTTTACCGACACACACACACCTGTCTTCCCCCCCCCCCCCCTCCACACCAGCCAATGTACTGACTATTTTTCGAAGTATTGATGACAAAACATGCAACATGAAAGTCCTCATATAAGCTTCTACGATTCAGAAAACGTGACCAAATTACTAGTTCGTCCCACAGACTGTTTGAGAACATACCAGCCTGGCATACCTTAGTATACTCGCTTGACATACTTTAGTATGCTTTTTTGACATAACCTAATGCATCGTGGTTTATTTTGGTTTTTAATTAAGTAAAAATGCTTAGTGTATTGCTTGTTTTTCCTGGAACTTCTACTCGTTGTTGACTTTCGGCGGTGGACTTAAGTCTTTCCAGAGGAATTGGCCTTTTTTTGCTCTGTGTGTTATTACCTAAGTGTATTTATCTAAGTATAGTTACAGGATGAGAGCTACGCTCGTGGTGTCTCGTCTTCCCAGTACTCTTTGTCGTATAATGCTTTGAAACTGCTGACTGTGTGTGCGTGTGTGTGTGTGTGTGTGTGTGTGTGTGTGTGTGTGTGTGAGTGTGTGTGTATGTGTGTGTGTGTGTGTGTGTGTGTGTGTGTGTGTGTGTGTGTGTGTGTGTGTGTGTGTGTGTGTGTGTGTGTACTCACCTAGTTGTGTGTGTGTGTGTGTGTGTGTGTGTGTGTGTGTACTCACCTAGTTGTGTGTGTGTGTGTGTGTGTGTGTGTGTGTGTGTGTGTGTGTGTACTCACCTATTTGTGCTTGCGGGGGTTGAGCTTTGCCTCTTTGGTCCCGCCTCTCAACTGTCAATCAACTGGTGTACAGATATCTGATAGTTCTCTTTGGTGCGTTTCTGTCAGTTTGCCTTCCAGAAATGACATTTACGAAACCGCAAATAGATAAAGAAGGAGAAACAAGGTGATTGGAAGGTCTTCACAGGACCACATGGAATAAAGAGACAGAAAAAAGTTTTGGCCAAGGTGGACGAAACTCGATTTACGCTGTTGTGCTTGTGCCAGTTATTGTCTAAGAGGGATTTAGAAATCTCTAGAAAACAGGCATTTTCATAGATATAATTATACTAGGGGGGATTAGTAGGGGAGAGCTACGTAGCCAGAGAAAGGGAGAGGGTAAGACAGACAGACATCAATCGACTTGAGAATGGTCGAGGACGGACCGAAACGTCGTCGTCCCTTCAACTTCTAGTGTGTGGTCTGGTCAACATACTTCAGCCACGTTATTGTGACTCATCGTCTGCAGACAGACATACAGACAGATAGTGACAGTGATGAGGGGGAGAAGACATGATGAGTCAGAGACGCAGACAAAATGACGACACAAAGTGGACAGTAATTATAACCAAAACTTGTGCAATTTTCCCCCTCAAGTGGAAACTCCGTCAGTAGTGACGTGATGCAAAGCAGAATTAATCCGACATGGGAATTTACCACCAACTGGGAATTCTCTTGAAGGTATAGTTTAGAAACTCTAAACTCTTCAACACACACACTGTGATTGTTAGCTAACAGAGCCGTGAAGAGGTAGTCAGCAAAGTTTAGAGCTTTCCGATGTCCACAAAACTTTTTTTTTACTGGAACTTAAGAATCAATTTCCATTTACAAGATTGGTTGGGGGGGGGAATAGATTACTATGTGGTGGGCAAGAGAAACACAGTTGCAGATCTTAAATATATTTATCTTATTCAAGAGACAAGAAATTGAGAAAATTCTTTATATCAATATCTATATAAGATATTGTCTGTCTGTCTTTCTGTCTGTCTCTTTAAGATTGCATTCCATACACGCTTGGGGTCTAACCTCAACTTTCCAAGATGACACATAGGGGGTGTGGGAGTGTCATAAGCCAGTCGGGGTCTGTCCCAGAGTGAAGGGGGAGAGAGAGACAAAGAGGAGAAGGTGGGAGAGATGTAACGAGAGAGGCAAAGAGAAAGGCATATAGAGAGGGAGGGAGGAGAGAGGGAAGGAGTGAGGAAGAGAGAGATGCAGAGGATGTAGAGGGGAAACTAAGGGGAGGAGAGGCACAAGAGGGGAGATTGAGGGAGGTGGAGAGAAGGAATGAATGGAAAGGAAAGGGGTAGAGAGGACAATGTTGGGGGAAGATAGGGAAGAGAAAGGTAGAGAAGGTGGGGAGAGATGAGGAAAGGGGAGATATGAGGAAGAGGAGAAGAAAGGGGAGATAGGAGGTAGGGGAATAAAGTTGAGAGTGGGTAGTGGATGAAATAAGAGACGAAAGAAGACAATCAACAAAGATCATATTCAATAACTCTAGCTTCAATGTTCTCTACATTCCTTTTTATCTTTTAAACATAAATCACCCCTGAAAAGTTAAATTTTCAACTTCGTTAGGAATGACAGAAGAAAAGTTGATACATAGTTGAAAGTTTTATATTATATGCACCATATACGATGATGAGAAGTGAGGTGAGGTGTTTTCACCGACATCAACTCACAGTTGATGTCGGCTGAGGGTGTAGGTGTGCTGTAGAGGTTTCGTCTTGCTCTACAGGAAGGTATGCCTATAGAGGAAGGTAAGTGTATTCCTAGAGGAAGGTAAGTGTATTCTGATAATTGGATGAGGGTACTTGATGTATGTCTCAGCTATGTCTGTTCTTCAACAAGGCGTTGTTGTTCAAGATATCTCTGATAGTGATCTACTTATGTGTAGAAACGTTGTGATCTTTGAAAGTCACATACTATGTTGTATGACAAGCCTGTTCCTCATACGCATCTCTGATACGCACTTCCCTCATACACGTTCCACATACTTGTCCAACATGCACACACTCACACACACACACACACCCACGTCCCCCTCACAATCTAACAGAGATCAATATCCTTCAGTTTCACCTCTCCCTCCAAGCCTCACCACTGCCCACCACTCTGCTTGGTACCCTGACTCACCAAAATAGGAACATTTGTCTAACTTTACAGAAAATAAAGTGCCATAAAGCTATAAAAGCCGAGCCAGGGAGGAAGTAAAGAAGGAAGGGGTCCTGTTCCTGAAGCAGAGAGAGAGAGAGAGAGACAGGCGACACAGAATTATATTCAGTCAGTATAAAGGATTCGTGTTCAATTTAGCTGATTCTGTCCATCGTAAGAAACAGTTGATTAAATGGATAATGATCTTGACTTTGCTGTTGATAAATGTTAGTGTCGTTTCCAGCTGATATTTTCCCCGAGTCTGTCATTAATCAGCCATTGGTCTGTTTTTTTCAACTTTCGTCTCTCCTGTCAAGGTCTTCCTTGCTTCTCTAGTTCCTTATCTTCCACCCTTTCTTTCCCTTGCATGTTCCCCTCATCCCGCGTTCGACCCCTCATTCATGTTCACCTGTCTGGTAAGATATACGCCACAGGTAAGATATACGTCACAGGTAAGATATACGCCACAGGTAAGATATACGCCACAGGTAAGATATACGCCACAGGTAAGATATACGCCACAGGTAAGATATACGCCATTGGCCACATCAATACGCCACTAGAAATGTAAACGCCACAGGAAATGTCTACGCCACTAGCAAAATATATTCGCCACTGGCAAGAAATATACGCCATTGAGAAGGTATATGGCGTTGCTAAGGGATATGCCGCTGGCAAAATATATCGTCACTAAAGATATATGTATCACTAGCAAGAGATGGGATGCTGACTGGGGAAGAGACGGGGTGCAGGCTGGGGAGAGAGAGAGGGTGCTGACTGGGGAGAGAGAAAGGGGGGGATGTGCAGGGGAAGAAGAAAGCGGGTACAAGCGTTCGAGGCAGAACGCCTGGACTCCCAGCCACAGTATTGCTTTCTACCCATGTGGTGGTGTAGTGGTCTAGAGTGTGGGTTTGGGTGTACCAAGAATGCAGGTTCGAATCCTTATCGGGACTCCTACTGATTTTCTGATTTTCCC
Source organism: Procambarus clarkii (assembly GCF_040958095.1). Classification (NCBI taxonomy): domain Eukaryota; kingdom Metazoa; phylum Arthropoda; class Malacostraca; order Decapoda; family Cambaridae; genus Procambarus; species Procambarus clarkii. The sequence goes on along the minus strand of NC_091184.1, from coordinate 31,607,942 downwards.
ATTAATACTTCACGTTATTTCTCTGTAACAGTGTAGTGCTCACCCATAAAGATCAACTATTCGGGAGAGCCCCTCTGTTTACCGGGAAACAAGGGGAGATAATAGAGAGAGAGAGAGAGAGAGAGAGAGAGAGAGAGAGAGAGAGAGAGAGAGAGAGAGAGAGAGAGAGAGAGAGAGAGAGAGAGAGAGAGAGGGAGAGAGAGCAGGATAATGGCGTCTGAAGATGACAAATACCTTCCCAGAACCCGGCCTCCAAAGTCACAACCCCTTTGATGGGACGTTCTATATCTGGCCGCTTCGGTTCTCTTTGAACGTCTCCAGAGTTTTGTAACGAGCTGAATGAACGCAGGTGGGACGGTCAAGTGAACGTGAAGTGAACTCTCTCTCTCTCTCACACTCTCTCACTCTCTCTCAGGAGTCTCGAACGTCCTTACTCTCATTCCTAACACGAATTAACACGAAGCAAAGGGAAAAGAAAAATAGTTTCTCAATGAGGAGAATTTTATGAGATGAGTGAGGCGTGTCTGTGAAGAGGAAGAGAAGTGTGAGGCAATAATGAGCAAATGCAAAGTCGGATTACAATGAACGGGAATAATGAGTATGTGTTGCGTATATTGTGTGGGTATGTTGGATCACCTGGTGTTGCTCGAGTATGCTGTAACAGCTAGAATGAGGAAATAGGACATTGCTATACCCAACAAACTTAGAGTATAGTATTCTGATGTAAGTTACTGTTATATGTGTTATGTGTCTGGGTTATCATATATGCGGCATATATTATGTCTACAATATATTATCCAGAGCCTTATACACATACTATATTTGCAAAGTATAGGACCCGAATATCCTATATCATAATGTATTCAAAGTATAGGATCAGAGTATCCTATATCGTAATGTATTCTCAGGATAGGACCTGTGTAATCTTGAGGTTATCTTGAGATATCTTGAGGTTATCTTGAGTCTATTAATCTATTTTCATAGTATAATTCGTCTCTTAAAGGTTATATATAATAGTACCCTTGTATGTACAAAGTTCTACCGGGTTAAGCTAATGCATTTAGTGTCAAGATTATGATATATCTAGAGTATTATATGTTCCGTATATTCGAAGTATAATATACCAAGATACGTATATAATATAGTACGCCTGAATATGTTTTCCTGGTGAGTAATTAATAGTTAGCATACTTTATGCTTAGGTGTGTTATACTCTGAATATATAACTGGTATTGAAGGGCCCAGAGGAATATACGCTAACAAAGATGTAGAATATTCACTTTACATCAGAGGTAAGCAAATTGTGGTATACTCAGAGTATATCACAGGACGGTGTGTGACCGAGTGCTGTTGACAAGGGTTTAAAACATACTTCATATCATACATGTATGTAGCGTTGTTATATGTCTCTCTCTCTCTCTCTCTCTCTCTCTCTCTCTCTCTCTCTCTCTCTCTCTCTCTCTCTCTCTCTCTCTCTCTCTCTCTCTCTCTCTCTCTCTCTCTCTCACTCACTTTAACCCGATTTTGTATTCTTTCTGAGCCTTTTACCAATTATCACCCATATTATATATTTACCCATTTTGTGACGCAATTTAAGTTACTTATAACCCATTTTTAAGCACATTTTGACTCATTAATACCAATCTCCACATTCTCTCTCCCAATTGACAATTGGTAAAACATTGATGATTTTCGTGACGTTGGGAACCTTTAGGAGCTCGGGCTGTACTCACATCTGTACACACAATGAATAAGAGTCGAATCAGAGGAAGAGTGCCGGAAAGAGATGATCCGAGAAATGGCCGCTGGAATTCAATTGCATAAAGTGTAAGGTTATAAAAATGAAGTCAGCTGGGCGATACACAATAAAAGAAAAAACTTATCTGAAACAACTTGAGAAGAAAACCAAGGAGTGGATATATCACTAAAACTCACTCCTCAATGAGTTGAAATGAAAACTCACTCACTCCTAAAACTCCTTCGTTACGTATAACGTCAGCAAGATGCTCTAAACACATCTTTAGAAACCTCAATAAAAAGGCATTCAGAACTCTTTTTCACCACGAACGTGAGACCATCCATTGACTATGCAGCTCCGTCGTATGATCTTCAAAAAGACCCACAAAGAAACTTCAAAAAATAAAGAGGTTTTCAATGAGGCTCTTCCAAGAATTACGTGGAATGAAACAAGAATAAAGATAATAATAATAAACGATAAACAAGATAAAGAATAAACGATAAACGATAAAAAAACACAATAAAGAAAAAGAAATAAAATTACGTCGAAAAATTGATTAGCTGAAAAAAGGAGAAATATTTTCTCAATGAAAATTATAGGTGTGAGAAATTTCTCATTTAACACAATATTAGTAGATGTAGAAGACACATAAAACAGGTAGATAGTAGAAACCATCACAATTCCCAGCTTTAAAAGTAGATATACAGCCATGTGGGTCGGGATCCATCGCCTTAGAGGACCGGTGGCTGAAAAGGCGGGGTACAAGAGCCGAAGCTCAGTCCTGCAGACAAAATAGGTGAGTAGCAATAGGTGGGACATGACCCCAGCTTCCCGGAAGTGATCAATACTTAATGCATCATCCACCTGCCTCCTCTCCCTCTTTTCTCTCCCTCTCCTTCGTTATCCACCCCTTTCTCTTCATCTCCTTCGTTATCCACTCCTTTCCTCTTCCTCTCCTTCGTTATCCACTCCTTTCTCTTCCTCTCCTTCGTTATCCACCCCTTTCTCTTCATCTCCTTCGTTATCCACTCCTTTCTCTTCCTCTCCTTCGTTATCCACTCCTTTCCTCTTCCTCTCCTTCGTTATCCACTCCTTTCTCTTCATCTCCTTCGTTATCCACTCCTTTCCTCTTCCTCTCCTTCGTTATCCACTCCTTTCTCTTCCTCTCCTTCGTTATCCACCCCTTTCTCTTCCTCTCCTTCGTTATCCACCCCTTTCTCTTCCTCTCCTTCGTTATCCACTCCTTTCTCTTCCTCTCCTTCGTTATCCACCCCTTTCTCTTCCTCTCCTTCGTTATCCACCCCTTCCTCTTCCTCTCCTTCGTTATCCACCCCTTTCTCTTCCTCTCCTTCGTTATCCACTCCTTTCTCTTCCTCTCCTTCGTTATCCACCCCTTTCTCTTCATCTCCTTCGTTATCCACTCCTTTCTCTTCCTCTCCTTCGTTATCCACTCCTTTCCTCTTCCTCTCCTTCGTTATCCACTCCTTTCTCTTCCTCTCCTTCGTTATCCACCCCTTTCTCTTCATCTCCTTCGTTATCCACTCCTTTCTCTTCCTCTCCTTCGTTATCCACCCCTTTCTCTTCCTCTCCTTCGTTATCCACTCCTTTCTCTTCCTCTCCTTCGTTATCCACCCCTTTCTCTTCCTCTCCTTCGTTATCCACTCCTTTCTCTTCCTCTCCTTCGTTATCCACTCCTTTCCTCTTCCTCTCCTTCGTTATCCACTCCTTTCTCTTCATCTCCTTCGTTATCCACCCCTTTCTCTTCCTTTCTTTCGTTCTCTACTCCTTTCTCTTCCTCTGTTTAGTTCTCCATCTTTTTCTCTTCCTCTGTTTAGTTCTCCACGTCTTTCTCTTCCTATCTTTAGTTCTCCACGTCTTTCTCTTCCTATCTTTAGTTATCGACGTCTTCTCTTCCTATCTTTAGTTATTCACGTATTTCCCTTCGTCTCCTTCGTTCTCCACCTATTTCTCTTCCTCTCTTTCGTTCTCCGCACCTTTCTCTTCGACTACTTGGTTCGCCTCTTGTTTCTCTTCATTTCTTTATTTCTTCTCCTTTCTCCTCTTTCTCTTTTTTCTTATCTCTTTCTCTTCTTCATCTTCGTATCCCTCCTTTACTTCCCACTTCTTTCGTCTTTTCATTTTATCTCTTCACTTACTCTCCCTTCTCCTATTCTGCTATTATCGTCTGTTCCTTCTCTCCCACCTATATCCTTCCTTCCTTATCTAGTTTTTGCTCTCTTCTCCCACATTTCTTATCTCTGTCTCTTATCATTTTCGCCCTCATCTTCCTCTACTTCCTCCTCCTTTTCCTCCTCCTTCTCCTCCTCCTTCTCTTCTATCATTTCACCTTCTTTTTGCTCTTCTTTCTTCTTTGTGTTTGTCTTCGTTCTATTCATTATCTTCTTCTCCTCTTTATTCTTGACTTCTCATCTTCACCTTCTTCATTTTCCTCGTTCGTTTCTTCGTCTTCCATTTCTTCTGCTACTTCTTGGTATCTCTCTTCTGCCTGTTTCTCCTCTTTCTCTCTTCTGTCTTTTATTCTTCCCATTCCTTTCATTGTCCTTCTCTTTTCTGTCTTCTATCAACATTGTTAATTCTTCCTCTTTCACATATTTTTGTTCTTTTCTTCATTTCAGTCACTTTCCTCTCCCTTTTTTCCTTGTGTTCTTCATCCCTTCTCTGTTTTATTTCCCATTATCTTTTTTCTTTTACTTTTTCTTCCTCGTTATCTACTTCCTTTTTTGTAGTTCTTCGGTTCACTTATCTACTTCCTTTTTTGTAGTTCTTCGGTTCACTTATCTCCTTCTTTATTCTTTTTTTGTTTACACTTTCCATCCCATCTCTATCTCGTTTTCTTTCTCATCTTCCTCCTCTCGTCCTCCTCTCTTCTATTCCATCTCCACTTCTTTCTTAGCAACGCATCAAAGCACTATTCCTGCATAAAGTATATTGTGGTGCAAAAGCATGCAAGAGCATTGGTGATCTGCTTATCCTAGACACGAGAGAGAGAGAGAGAGAGAGAGAGAGAGAGAGAGAGAGAGAGAGAGAGAGAGAGAGAGAGAGAGAGAGAGAGACAGAGAGACAGAGAGAGAGAGAGAGGTGTAAGTCGGTTATCAGTCAGTCAATGGACACCCAGTCATGTATTTACTTAGTTGACAGTCAATCATTCAGTCAGTCGGGCAGAGAGACGGACATACACGAATACAAATAGACAGACAGACAGTTAAAAAAGACGGTCAGCCTGTGCGGTAGTCAGTCAGAGAGCCAGCCACTCAATCAGTCAATGAAGCAGAGAGGAGCGAGTATTGTGTTTTTATCTCTTTTTTCTGTTTATCTCTCTCTCTCTCTCTCTCTCTCTCTCTCTCTCTCTCTCTCTCTCTCTCTCTCTCTCTCTCTCTCTCTCTCTCTCTCTCTCTCTCTCTCTCTCTCTCTCTCTCTCTCCATCTATCTACTGGTTCACTGGAATGCCACAAGACTAGTTCCAGACCTAAGAGGCATGAGTTATGAGTTACGAGAGAAGGCTACAGGAATTGAACCGCTTGTACAGGTCCTAGACGTGTGGTGTGAGGGGGGTGGGTCCTCTCTCTCTCTCTCTCTCTCTCTCTCTCTCTCTCTCTCTCTCTCTCTCTCTCTCTCTCTCTCTCTCTCTCTCTCTCTCTCTCTCTCTCTCTTCCCCCACTTTGTGTTTAAACCAAGCTGATGTTCCTAATGAATCATCAAGCTAAAAGCTGTTATTCTTCATTAAGCTCATTCGACTCCTGACTGTAAAACTCCTATTATAATGAGTTACATTATTCAAACTATTGGTAAATAACTATCAAGTACGGCAGAAGATGAACTAGCAGTCAGCCGTGTACCTCACAGCATCAGCTGACTTCATGGGATGGGATGGGATGGGATTAATTAATGAACGCCGATAGGGTGAGGTTCTTCAAAGGGCGTTGCCAGTATGTTGATATTGTTAGCTGAGCTGGATGTTCAGGATGCTGAGACAGATGTGGGAGGAGGGGGGGGGGATATCTAGAACATTATCTTTGTGTATATCAGTGAGGGCCGCCGGCATCTCTCTCCTGTGTTGAAGGCTCTGTTGCAAGTTCAACAAGAACGGGGGTCATGACTAGACCCATCATGCAGGGCTCTCCAGCTCGCGCAGATTTCTGATAAATGATGGGAGTAAAGCCAAGCTGGAGAGCGGTGTGCATACTTAAGATGAGAGCGAGCTTATGCTTCGAGTAAGATGTGGATGCTTCGTGTAAGATGTGGATGCTTCGTGTAAGATGGGGATGCTTTGTGTAAGATGTGGATGCTTCGTGTAAGATGTGGATGCTTCGTGTAAGATGTGGATGCTTCGTGTAAGATGTATATGCTTCGTGTAAGATGGGGATGCTTCGTGTAAGATGGGGATGCTTCGTGTAAGATGTATATGCTTCGTGTGTGCTCCGTGGATATTGAAGAGTCAAGAATAATTCCCAAGACGTCAATTTCCCCACTGATCACTAGGGTTTGACTTCACATTTGAATATCTGTCCAATTTACAATATCGTGTTTTCTCATTATCATCATAATATGTGCTCTTTCCGTCGCAAATGTGACTTACTGTCACCTTGTGCCAGGTAGACATTATACCTGGCAGTGTGTGTTTGAATAATGACCCTTGGAGCAGTTGGTATTTCTCATTTTCCACGTGAAAAGGTTAGAATGTAGCCATCACCAGAGGCTAGAGCTTCAGGAATTAAGTGCAGTAGCTCGCTGAAATAGACATTCCACAACGAAAGGCCAAGCACTCAATCCTGCCGTAGCTGGAACCAGTTATGTGGCCTTGGCAATCGGCCCCATTGAGGACTACTATTAAAGTTATGTGACACCAGTGATACCATGTGCTGGAAGATTTGCTTTATTAGTTTAGTGTCATTTACAATCAAAAAGCAATTTCGAGTAAAAAAAAAAAATACAGCTGATTTTGGAGTTATTATAGGAGATATCGGAGGCCTGGTCGAGGACCGGGCCGCGGGGACACTAAGCCCCGAAATCATCTCAAGATAGATCTCAAGAGATCCAGTGACGGATGCCGCCTGGTAAAGAGCTTTAGCAAAAGGTCAGGAGCAGAACGACCTTTAATAAAGCCAAATTGTCGAGAGCGTATTAACCGATCATAGTCGAAAATGGCTGTCATGCTGAGAGATTAATATCTCGTAAATTTTGCCAGTAATTAAAAACAGGAACACTGTAGTTACCGATTACTGAACGATTCTTCCTTTTATGGACAGAAACTACATCAAAATTCTTCATTTGGGAGTGCCAAATTCTTTGAGCTAGGCTAGCTTAACAGAGGCCTGTGACATGCAGGTCCAAGCTACAGCGTGTATACCTGTGGAACATAAGAACGTAAGAACAAAGGTAACTGCAGAAGACCTTTTGGCCCATGCGAGGCAGCTCCTATTTATAACCCCCCAATCCCACTCATAAACATGTCCAACCCTAAGGTCTAGAATTAGCCTTATCCGGTCCCACTGCCTTTTAAAAGTTCAGTGATAGAAGTAAAGTGTGGACTTCAACCTGTCAAATAACCACTATAGAACACGTTAACGCAGTGGTTGGATCAAGCTGTTGAGAATGGTGTAGCAGGTCAACCTTTTACTGATTGTAACAGAACGATTTTCTCAGTTTAGTTAGATTGGGTGCTCAGATAAATGTCTCTTGTCAGACTTGAAGCAGAGACCACCAGTCTTTGGATGCCAACGTTTCGTGTTGCATGTTTTTCTTCCTGTTTCTGATTCCCGTATAGTACAAAAGGGAACATATAGATCCCCCCTTTTTGAACTGTTTTCATTTGACGATTTGCTTGTCTGTGAGAGTTGATGTTGTGGGTTAAATGAGGAGTTTTATATTTCTACCATTCCTTTTGTATTGGACTCACCTGTCGCCCCTTCAAAGGTAAACTCTCTCTCTCTCTCTCTCTCTCTCTCTCTCTCTCTCTCTCTCTCTCTCTCTCTCTCTCTCTCTCTCTCTCTCTCTCTCTCTCTCTCTCTCTCTCTCCCTCTCTCTCTCTCTCTCTCTCTCTCTCTCTCTCTCTCTCTCTCTCTCTCTCTCTCTCTCTCTCTCTCTCTCTCTCTCTCTCTCTCTCTCTCTCCCTCTCTCTCTCTCTCTCTCTCTCTCTCTCTCTCTCTCTCTCTCTCTCTCTCTCTCTTCATTCCGACAATCCTCTTCGTGGTAACACGAGCATCAGTAGAGAATTTTTGTGAAAATTGAGAAGAGCGCCACTCAGATGGTATTTATCGCTGGCCACAGCAGGTGGAACAAAGAAATGGAACCGATTCTCTATTCCACAACAGGTGCGACCCTTTGTACCATTGCGATGGTTCGTCGATATCAATGGTGGAGAGGGAAGCTGAGTATTGTGGGATGGTGGTGTAGTATTGTGGTACATACCACTGGATCATCCTCTTCCCACTCTCACACCAGTTGCACCTTCTTCTCATCCTGTCATACTCGCCCCCCACTCTCAACCTCCCCCACCACACCCCCTACACTCAATATCTCCCCCTACACCCCCACTCACCCATTAAAGTTTGGCAACATTAAAGAGTTAATAAGCCAATAGACTAGCAAGACATACACACACACACACACACACACACATACACACACACACACACACACACACACACACACACACACACACACACACACACATACACACACACACACACACACACATGTAAGACAAAACAGCAGCTTCAGCGACTCATCCGCCCACGCACAAGAACATGATATACAAGACGTTTCAGCAGGAAATATGAAAGCATGGCTCCCCCTGGGAAAGGGCTGAGAGCTCTCAGGAACACTCCGGGTCTCACAGTGCATTATTTCCTCCAGAGAAACAGAGAACGTTTATAGCCATCTTGTTCCTAATGTTTTGGAAGGGGAAAGCGCCAAGCCATTACGACTATAGCACTGGGAAGGGGTCAGGATAAGGATTTTGAGATGGGACTAGGGGGGGGGGAGGAAAGGAATGGTGCCCAACTATTCAGACGGTTGGGGATTGAACGCCGGCCTGCATGAAGCTTTCAATCCACGACTGTCCAAGTGGTTGGGCATCATTGGAGGCTTCCAAGATGGTGTAAGCTACTGACTACTACCAAGATGGTGGTTAAGGCTTCTGGCTATTCCCAGTACCCAATTCTCAGGTCATAGAGGATATTATTTCATCTTAAAATCTGGTAGTGATGTAGGAGGCTAGTGATTTCTATCAAGACTCAATGTGACATGTCGTAAAGGTGTTGTTGACTAGTACTTAGATAGAATACTCATGGTGTAGTGACCCAATCATCATGTCATATTGTCATGATATGTAAATTGTTACATATTGAGATACTAATGACGTAGAATCCATACTGACGCCTACTAAAACTGTTGTATTTGTTGTATTTTCCTTACGCGATTTGTAGAATTTTAAAGGATTAAAATTTGTTTTGTGTGTGCAACTAATAATTTACTAAATGGGAGCAATAGTAACCTGAAACATCTGTTTCATACGTTAAGACTATAAGTCTCTCTACTTCACAAGCTGACTTAAAAACCACAAGTCTCTCAGCTTCAAGGGTTGACTAAACACATCAAACTTCAGCTCCAGGAGTCAACTGAAAAATCCCCAACTGTTTCGTCAAGTGTTCCATGCTGTCAACGTCTCTGAGTTATAATGCATCGTATTCGTGAAATAATTGATCGCGATCCACATGTTTCGAGAGTGTGAGTGGCACTGGGGCCTTACCCAAGCACGGGGTGCGGGCCCCAGGGAGGGAGGACATCACCCTAGGGAAGACCTTGAGGGAGATCCTGCTCATGGGGAGGAGGAAGACCTAGAACCCCTTGGGGAGAGAGGTCTTACTGGAGGATGAAGGGGGTTGGGGGAAGAGACGTACATTTAAAGGAGAGTGGGATGGAGGCAATGCCGTTAAAGGAGAGAGAGAGAGAGAGAGAGAGAGAGAGAGAGAGAGAGAGGGGAGAGGGGGAACTATCAGGAGATAGCTTCAAGCCATTACGACTATTTAGCACTTGGAACAGGTCAGGAAAAGGATTTAAGATGGGGCTGGAGGAAGGAACGGTGCCCAACCACTTGGACGGTCGGGGATCGAACGTCGACCTGCATGAAGCAAGAACGTTAGAGAGAGAGAGAGAGAGAGAGAGAGATAGAGAGAGAGAGAGAGAGAGAGAGAGAGAGAGAGAGAGAGAGAGAGAGATGGAAAATTCGAGGGATGTCATTACTCGCGGGATCCGAAAAGCAAGGAAGGAAAATAAAGAAAAGGGAAAACTAATAAACAATAATCAAGTAAGCAAAAAAAATGTCTTCCAAGAAAGGTGGATCTGGTGTTTTCTCGCTTGTGTTTTATGCTAACTAAACCCTCATTATTTTTTCTAGCTTATTCTAATTTTTTTTTTTGTAATCACTGTATTTTGTCTACTTCTCTGTCTCACAATTTTAATTTATTCTTCTATATGTATAAATATAAATGTCTGTTTCGTCGAGTCTGGTCTTCAGACTCACCCAATTTTGCACAGTAATTGCTGGTGGATATGTGCCCAACATAGGCAGATTGGGGGGTTGGTACATTTAAAGCGAGTACTATGTGACAGTACGAAAGACACTACCATGGTGAATCTTGCAATAGTATTATGGCTCGACTCTGAATTATTATTTGTTCTTACTATATCATAAAAATCTGGATCCCCGCCCAATTCCTCCTAGAAGGGAAAACCAGCCACAGTAAACCTTCTTCACAAAGTCTGAATAAGTGAAATGTTCGTCTACAAGTCCGTAGACTTTAACGTTTGTTTAAACAGTCGTGAAGTCAGATACTGACTTTGAAAGCAAGTGTTTTAGGCGACATATTTGCATTCTGGGCGCAATCGTTTGTTGACAATGATGGGAGAAGGCGTGTGTGTGAGTAGGGAGAGAGGTGATAGTGGAAGAGGTGTGTAGGAGGGGGACATCTGGAGGCCGTGAGAGAATTTGTTCTCACCTGGTCGACCTGTATTGAGCCTAAGGAGTGGATATATAGCACCAGGTCCTATATTACTTGCTATAACATAGGCGATAAGCTGTAAGCTGGCCGTTGGTAGTTGGAGGAGAGTGTTTGACATGTAGAGCTTCAGCTATCTCTAGTCTTCCATTTGTCGATACTCTGCCTCTCTGGGAAGTCAAGGAGAATGCAAACTGGATGCCGACGAACTTTGTCCAGTTATCACTCCCATTGTATACTCCACAGGAACGTCGGTGGAGTGAGATCCATTTCATCTTGTTGGGGATCAGATTCCTCCAACAGGAATCAGATTCAAGCTCCAGCATGGAATCCCTCCCGTTTCTTGGGATCAAATTCCTTCCCTGGAATAGCAGACGCCTTTTCCGGAAGAGAATGGGTTCAATCCTTGGGAAACACCATCCCGTATTGGGATCTGATTCCTCACCCAGATCACATACCGTCGGGGCAGGGAACAGATCCCTTCCATAGGAGGATCGAATCCCTCCTAAAGAGATCTGATCCTTCGGGAAATCAGGTCTCTCTTCTGGGATATCACATCCCTACTCTGTAAGATCATGTCTCTTCCCTAGGAAATCAGATCCCTCTGGGAGATCAGATCTCTCCCCTGGGAGATCAGATCCCTCCCTGGGAGATCAGATCCCTTCCCTGGGAGATCCGATCCCTCCCCTGGGAGATCAGATCCCTCCCCTGGGAGATCAGACCCCTCCCCTGGGAGATCAGATCACCTCCCTGGGAGATCAGATCCCTCCCCTGGGAGATCAGATCCCTCCCCTGGGAGATCAGATCACCTCCCTGGGAGATCAGATCCCTCCCCTGGGAGATCAGATCACCTCCCTGGGAGATCAGATCACCTCCCTGGGAGATCAGATCCCTCCCCTGGGAGATCAGATCCCTCCCCTGGGAGATCAGATCACCTCCCTGGGAGATCAGACCCCTCCCCTGGGAGATCAGATCACCTCCCTGGGAGATCAGATCCGTTCCCTGGGAGATCAGATCACCTCCCTGGGAGATCAGATCCCTCCCCTGGGAGATCAGATCACCTCCCTGGGAGATCAGACCCCTCCTCCGGCAGGATCACGGGCAACAGACGAGGGCAAGAATTGCAAGCGTCAAATAAAACTTTCAAGTGAGAATTAATGGTCTTCAACTTTTGCATTTGCCAGGATTTAATAAAGTAGAAGTATGAGAGTCGCTTGAGGGCAAGGGGGAGGTGGGGAGCCGCTTGAGTCGGGTGGAGCAGTCACTTGAAGTGTCGCTTGAAGTGTCGGTGTAAGAGGGAGGGGGGGGCGTCACTTGAGGTAGGGGGTATTGGAGGTTGGAGGTGTCGCTTGAGGGGGAGGGTGTCACTTGAGGTGAGGGGGAAGGTGTCACTTGAGGGGGTAGTAAAGAAGGAGCATACCTAACAGTACTGACCTGACAGTGCCTATGGGTAGGTGAGGTCTAGCTCTTAATGCCCCCGCCCTATACGAGCCTTGTTGCTGTAGCTTAACTTATAAATTCTTTGTCGAATGTGGCCTTAAAGTTGTGGATGGAGGTGGCTTCCTCGACTTATGTTTTCAGTACATTCCACTTGTTGACCGCTCGTATATTTCGTGACGTTTGGTCAACTATGCTTCCTGCATTGTGTTTCTGCGTTTCCTCTTCATAGTCTCATTTCTCCCATTCCCATCTTTATTACATTGCACTTGTTGGGGGTTAAACTCAAATAGCCATTTGTCTTCCCTGTTTTGACGTTTGTCAAAATCTACCTTCAAATCTGTGCAATCCTCAGTTTCTACATTCCTCATTAGTTTTGCATCATCAGCAAACATAGAAATGAGCTTATTCCTTCGGGTAGAACAGTTACATAGATTATGTTCAACAATTGTACCAGGACCGAGCCATGGGGTCAATAACCTCCAGCTCGACAACTCTCTGAGGTCATTTGTTTCCTGTCCATAAGGTACACTTTTTATCCAGAGCCTTCAAAGATATCCCAGTAAGCTTCTCAAGCTTATACACCAGCCTTTCATGAGATGCAACGCAGTCTACCCAGCCTTCCATTTCCTATTTTTTGTTGGTGACTTTGCCATTGAACTCCATTAATTTCATCTCTTAGGGTTAAGTAATATCTTTGGGTATGTTGGAGGAGGTGAATATGGAGGTGTTGGAGGAGGCAGTGGTGGAGGTGAGGAAGATGAAGGTGAAGGAGAAGACTGTGGTGGTGGAGATGCCTGAGGATACAGTGACAGGTGAAATGAATATATTCATCAAATAATTCACAATCGTTAATATTCTGGTATGGGTAGAAATGATGGCTGTAAACAGCATATAACCACCTCAGCAGGGGCGTCTAAAGATATCATCTTGTCTATGAGTCTCAGCATCACTGTTGACCAGACCACACATTAGAAGGTGAACGGACGACGACGTTTCGGTCCGTCCTGGACCATTCTCAAGTTTATTTGAGAATGGTCCAGGACGGACCGAAACGTTGTCGTCCCTTCACCTTCTAGTGTGTGGTCTGGTCAACATACTTTAGCCACGTTATTGTGACTCCTCACTCAGCATCACTGGTTCATACCTTTATCTCGGTTAATATCTTTATTGACCTTTGTAAAATACCTTCCAGATAAATAGTATCTTCATCTCTAGTCAAGATCTTTATCATTAATATCAATGTCTGAAGAAATTGGGTCTACGATTCATTGCATTTACTGAGTCTTCACAAAGGGGTTTTTCTCGATTAATATATTTTCAGAATTCCGAAGTTTTCTCTTTGGATATCTCCCCAGAAAATGGTCTATGAAGTAATATGCTCTGGGCCTCGACTGATGCTAATGTCTTCCGTGCAGACAAAAATGCTCATTTAAGATAATATCCCGAGCCATCAGAACTACTCTCTCGAAGTATAACGACGGGCCCTCAGAGGTGCACACACACACACACACACACACACACACACACACACACACACACACACACACACACACACACACACACACACACACACACACACACACACACCAGTGGATTTCCCCAGGATTCTGTTCTCGGACATAACCTGTTTTTATATATATGTAAATGACGATATTTTATTGATGACCAGACGAAGGAGGCTTGATGCCTCGTGTGTGTGTGTGTGTGTGTGTGTGTGTGTGTGTGTGTGTGTGTGTGTGTGTGTGTGTGTGTGTGTGTTCCCTGCAACACCAGTTCACTTGACAACCTGGTAGTTAACAACATTCTCCTTCCTTCCAGGAGGCCCCGGGTGAAGGTCAAGATGCTGCTGCTGTGGGGTCAAGACTTCACTGGTCCATTCACTCTGCAACATTAACTACTCGACCGGTTATATTGCTCCTGGAGTAAGGAGACTGCATGGTGAGTTAACTCTGTGTTAGTGGTTGTCTCTCTCTCTCTCCCACCTCCCTCTCATCCTCTTCTCTCTCTATATATTCCTCACTCGTCTCCTTCTCTCCCCACTTTTATTTTTGTATATCTATATTCCTCCCATTTATTCATTCTCTTTCTACCTTCTCCATCTCTCGCCCGCTTTCTGGGTTACTCCATAATCCACTTACCTGCATTCTTATCTCACAAATTGCTAATTCCTCCCATAAACCAGGTTAGTTGTCTTACAACTTTCTTTCGGTGTTCAGCACCACTTTCTCTCAGTCATACACAGTCTTAGTCATACACAGTCTTAGTCATACACTGTCTTAGACATACACTGTCTTAGTCATACACAGTCTTAGTCATACACAGTCTTAGTCATACACTGTCTTAGACATACACTGTCTTAGTCATACACTGTTACACACTATCTTTGCCATACACGGCATTTTCCAAGCATTTTGTTCCCTCTCCTTTTCAATAACAAATGTTATTATGGTGAACATTTTAAGGCTCGCGTTACCAAGGTTGTGGGACTTGATCCTGTCAGTAAAAGCGAGATGCAGACACCAACTAGTAAGGCAGACAGATAGCAAGACAAGCAAGCAGACAGACAGCTAAACTAGTTCAAGAGCAGCGAGTCTGTTCACACGACAGTGTGTTCGCCAGGAGAATGCTGCTCCAGGTCTTTGATAGTGAGGATCAAGCCGATTCCAGATCCCTATAGTCACTCTTGCTCCCGATACTGGCAACAGGAGGAGTCTGGTGGGGACTGGAAAAGCCAATACAGAAAGTAAAGGGTTTTTGGTGTTGGGGAGATACAGGGGCCACGAGATGAAAGGACCAGGCGAAGATACGTTTGGCAAAAGGGTTGGATTCAGGGGGAGAAAGGTATGCAATATCAAGAAGAGGTTTATGCAATCCTCAGGCTTTAAAAAAAAAGCCTTTTCTAAATCAAAACTGCAGGAAAATAGTAAATGTAGGCACTTTAACGTGATATCTTTGCCATAGCTGCCATATCAAACGTGATATGGCAGGTTGTGTTACAGGCACAATTTGGATGGTGTTATGGGATAGACATAGGGTAAGGGTTGGGTAAGTTAAATGCCATAAGAAATATTAGCAATTATTAAAATCGTTCCATGAGATAGTCATGGAATAGAGAGTGAAATATGAAGTGTGATTAACGTGGAGTTTTGTAATCATTATATTTTTTCTGGGAGCCTTTTCAGTGCTTCTCTCAGAAAATTATTTTTCTCAGAAAAGAAGGGAGGGGAAAGCAAGAAGGGATGGGAGAAGGGGGAAGAATGAAGGGGGGATGTAGACAATAAGGATGAGGACAAGGGAATGAAGGGGATAGATGGTGTGAGAGGGAATGAGGAGAGACCCGGATGGTAAACGGACATATCAGACTGCTTGATAATATTATGGTGGGGAAGTATGGTATGGCAATAAGGGAAGAGAGGGCGAGGAAGGGGTTAAAGGGAAGATGTCGTGAGAAAGGGAAGAAGACAAACTATCCCAGGCACCCCCTCCCCCTTTCCCTCTCTCTCTCTCTCCCGGCACAAAAAAAGAGCCCCTCTCACAAGACAGGAGGAAAGAGAGGCGACTGAAGTGAACTTTTCCCATTATCGAGCTGCCAATACTCACACCCAGTGTGTTTAAGTGCCCAGAAAATGGTCCAACTTTCATGTTTTTACTTAATGAACTATTGTGCCATTTTAATTAGCTAATTCTGGAATATTTTGGATGTGGTCGTGATTTTTGTTTCTACTTGGAATTTTGCGGTTTGTTGATGAATGGGGCTTGTGATTTGGTGTTTGTTTTGTTTGTTATCTCGTGTTTGTCATTGGTGTTTATTTGTTGGTGATTGTGGACTCACTTGTTGGTGATTGTGGACTCACTTGTTGGTGATTGTGGACTCACTTGTTGGTGATTGTGGACTCACTTGTTGGTGATTGTGTACTAAATAATTTATGTTTCCTGGGTTAAGCTTCGGCCATTTTGTCCCGCCTTTCATCTGTCAATCAACTGAAGTACTCGTTCCTAAGCCTATTGGGCTCTATCATATCTACATTTGAAACTGTGTATGGAGTCTGCCTTCACCACATCACTTCCTAATGCATTCCATTTGTTAACTGCTCTGACTGTGAACAAATCTGTCTAATGTCTCTGTGGCTCATTTGGGCACTCTATTTCCAGCTGTGTTTCCTTGTGCGTGTTCCACTCGTGTTAAATAATGTTTTTATCTACCCCTGTCAATTTCTCTGAGAATTTTGTGTGTGATACTCATGTCTCCCCTAAGTCTTCTGTCTTCCAGCGACGTGAGATGCAATTCACGAAGTCCTTCCTTGTAACTCATACCTCGTAGTTATGAGGTATACCACCATACAAGTCTTGTGGCGTACCTCTGAACCTTCTTAAAATTAGTCTTATGCTTTATTAGGCATGGACTCCATGTTGAGGCTGCATACTCCTGACATATGTGGCATACAGGGTTCTAAATGAGTCCTTGCACAAATTCCTAAAGGCAGTTCTGATATTAGACAGCCTCGCACACGACACTGATGGTATCCTTTTTATGTGGTCTTCGGGAGACAGGTTCGATATGATTTCAACTCTCATACAACAGACAGTATGATTCTTCACTCTGCCTTTTTCATGGAGGTTTTCGTCTCCCATTTAGTACCTTGTATGCCCCTAACACGCCCCCTCAGCCCCCGACCCCCATTGCCGACACCACTTCTCACACACCTCCTGACTCTCACAACCTTTGTAAGGCCAATATCTGAGCATATTTCAGAATACGCTTGGTTAAAAGGTGGAGTCCAGGAGCTAGAGGACACCAAGCCTCAAGCACACAAAAGTGAACAAAATTATAGGTGAATACATTCACGCTGCCGAATTAACTTGCCTTTCCGACCCAAAATTTAAAGAAATAAGACTCCATAAATAGACTTTGGGGCAGTTTGCAGTAGTTGGGGCAGCCAGTTGTTAAGGGCGGAGGAACCTCCTGTTTTCCCCAAACCTTTGCCTTTTTCAAGACCCAATTAGTGAGTGTTTACGTTGTAACCAAGCTGTGTGGTGGTCTCAACGAGGGTGTAAATTACGGGAGAGTGTCTCGTATTGGCTTACACTCTGCTGGAGGGCCTCCAGTGGCACTCAGATGTGTAGCGGCATTCTGCAGCTTTCCCTAAAAAAAATAATAATAATTCCTTTGTTATAGAAATGCGTATAACCCCTATTCTAGTTCCTGGCGATTTTCATGGCATGAAATGAAATCCGGGATGTGTTTTCCGTAGAGTTCTGAAGTTACTCGAGCCGTTTATTGTGCATTTTCTTGATTAACTTTACACATTTACGGAAATATATTTATGTCGAAATGTAAGACATGTAATTCTACAGATAATTTACGAAAAAGTACAATTCCAACTTGTCCAAAATAAATCGACTGACGAAAATATTGTGTAAATAAATAATAATAATAATAATAATAATAATAATAATAATAATATTAATATATTAATATTAATATAATAATATTAAGAGGGAGAAGGGGATATAAAAAAATAGTTTTGTGATGATATAAACTTGAAATAAATGGAGCGTGTTTTACCCTGGTGTTTGTGAATGGGCTGGTGTGTGGATTATAGTGTGTGTAAACAGGGAAATGTGTGTGTGTGGGAGTTTGATGTGAGAGTGGGTGTGTGTGTGTGGGAGTGGCGAGTGTGCGCGTGTGGGTCGATGTGTGTGTGTGTGTGTGTGTGTGTGTGTGTGTGTGTGTGTGTGTGTGTGGGAGTGGCGAGTGTGCGCGTGTGGGTCGATGTACTCACCTAGTTGTGCTACACAAAAGTGAACAAAATTATAGGTGAATAGATTCACGCTGCCGAATTAACTTGCCTTTCGGACCCAAAATGTGTGTGTGTTTGTGTGTGTGTGCGTGTGTGTGTTTGAGTAGGTTAGAGTGCGTGTACACAAGGGAGGGGGTGTCGGAGAGTGAGTGAGTGTGTGGGAGTGGAGGAGAACACTCATGTGACTGCTGAGTGGCCAGTTCTCAACTTTCAGTCGACTGTTGTTGTTGTTGTTAAAGATTTAGCTACTCAGGACGAAGTGTCCATGTAGCACGGGCTATGGTGAGCCCGTAACTCTGTCGACTGCTATTCAGGGTTAATGAGCGTTCTGCGTGGTCTCTCTAACATCCATAAACATTTGTTTATCATGAGATATCATGTTTATCACGATATCAAATACCACCATCTCACTTTAATCCTTCCGTTTTATTTACTACAATTATTTCTTGCATTTTCCGTGCCTCGATCTGGCACTTAATTACCACCCTAGACTCTTGATCGTGGCCCTTTACATTTTATTTACCTTGAGTATTTTGTACGTCGGGATCATTTCTTCTATGTTTCTTCTGTCTTTCAGTGGTGTAATATTCGTGTGCATATATATATATATATATATATATATATATATATATATATATATATATATATATATATATATATATATATATATATATATATATATATATATATGCACAACTCTCCTAAACACGAGAGTTAAGTATACAACTTTAGAACACTTTCCCACCAGGAGACTCGAACCCTAGCCAGCACAGAAGCCTTCCAGCAACTGGCATAACAGGTACGCCTTAACCCTCTGCACCACCGCTCAGACTGAGCGGTGGTGCAGAGGGTTAAGGCGTACCTGTTATGCCAGTTGCTGGAAGGCTTCTGTGCTGGCTAGGGTTCGAGTCTCCTGGTGGGAAAGTGTTCTAAAGTTGTATATATATATATATATATATATATATATATATATATATATATATATATATATATATATATATATATATATATATATATATATATATATGTTTCATTGAATATGACCGCATATTCTGTATTTATTATTTTCTGGTTTAGGGCTTCTATCCCTCTAACTATTTTCTTAGCATCAGGGCTTAATTGAAATAGGAGTTCTCCAAAACTCATTTTCGTACTTTAAGGTGAAGAAAAGAAGTGATTTACTACAGAGTGTATTACACTTATTTGTATAATTTGCACGACGTTTCGAACCTCCATGGTTCATTCTCAAGTGAACAGATCTTACAATACTAGTTGATTTTATACCCGCATTAGGTCAACTAGTATTGTAAGATCTGTTCACTTGAGAATGAACCATGGAGGTTCGAAACGTCGTGCAAATTATACAAATAAGTGTAATACACTCTATAGTAAATCACTTCTTTTCTTCACCTTAAAGTACGAAAATGAGTTTTGGAGAACTCCTATTTCAATTAAGCCCTGATGCTAAGAAAATAGTTAGAGGGATAGAAGCCCTAAACCAGAAAATAATAAATACAGAATATGCGGTCATATTCAATGAAACATGTTTGAAAGAAAACCTGCTGCCAGTATACACCAATATATATATATATATATATATATATATATATATATATATATATATATATATATATATATATATAATACAAATTAGTAACGCAACGTATATATATATTAGTTATAATATATATTATAAGTAACGTATATATATTAGTAGCGCAAAAATGTTAAACTCTAACTTTTTAAAGATTAATGTAAAAGATAATATTACATTAAACACTGATATTACAATACAAAAACGATATTTGATATTACAATTAAATACACTGAAACATAGGCAATAAATATTGTTAGTCTGTCAATTATACAAATGAGTATATAATGTAATATATCTATCAACAAATTTCAGTTTAAAAGTGTAAAAGCACAAGGATTATATTCACCACGAAGGGTATGGCATCGCTCGGTGAATATACACTGAGGGTAAGCTTTATTCGTGAGTAATATATATGTACTTATACTGGCGAGTTAGTCAGGTATTGTAGTGAAATTAATAATATTCTAAATGACGCTTGCCTTGAAGTCCAGTGTTACATATCTATCAGTGTTACATATCTATCAGTGTTACATATCTATCAGTGTTACATATCTGCCAGTGTTACATATCTATCAGTGTTACATATCTGCCAGTGGTACATATCTATCAGTGTTACATATCTGCCAGTGTTACATATCTATCAGTGTTACATATCTGCCAGTGGTACATATCTGCCAGTGTTACATATCTGCCAGTGTTACATATCTGCCAGTGTTACATATCTGCCAGTGTTACATATCTGCCAGTGTTACATATCTACCAGTGTTACATATCTGCCAGTGTTACATATCTATCAGTGTTACATATCTATCAGTGTTACATATCTATCAGTGTTACATATCTACCAGTGTTACATATCTATCAGTGTTACATATCTACCAGTGTTACATATCTATCAGTGTTACATATCTATCAGTGTTACATATCTATCAGTGTTACATATCTGCCAGTGTTACATATCTATCAGTGTTACATATCTATCAGTGTTACATATCTGCCAGTATAACATATCAACCAGTGCTATCTAATTTGCAAAATAAGTATTTTGAGATATACAACCTCCCTCAGATCAAACATCCTGTTCTGACCAGGTTCAAAACTAAATTTCAAGTCGAACAGAAGTTGCCAGTGAAAATTTAATACTATAAATATAAAAACACTGAGCTCATGGCAATAATATCTATACGGCCGCCGGTTCGAGGCTCCTAGTGTCCAAGTGAATTAAATAATACTATCCACGATATTGTGTTTTCTTCAATATATATTAAGAAAAATAAAAAATAGCTTCTGGAGGCAAAACAAGACAAGGAAAACACTTTATAAAGTGCTTGTAGGAAGGTGTGTGGACACCTGCTGACGATCCTGTACAAGCAGTTTGGGAGGAAAACAATTAGCTAGTTCGTCAGGGTTTTCCTAACTGCTGATTGTGATTGTTCCTATCATCTTGGTCTAATGATGGGATTGTGTCCTCAGATGAATATTCCTGCCAGTCTTAAACCATAGATCACTACCGCAAGTTGCTCTTAAGGGTGGTGGAGGCCGAAACCGTCAATTATCAAAAGACGTGTTGCGACATAGAGTACTGGGAAGACGGGACACCACCAGCGTAGCTCTCATCCTGTAATTAAACTTAGGTAATTACACACACACACACACAAACACACACACACACACACACACACACACACACACACACACACACACACACACACACACACACACACACACACACACACACACACACACACACAAATACAAGGCAGATACCCTCCACATAACATCAAAATCGAGGACCATTTCCATGATAACCAGATGAGAAGACCATATATATATATCCAGTTGATATCATATAACCAGAAAAGGAGATCAGATAACTAGGAGAGGAGATCAGATAATCAGCTGATGAGACCAGATAACCGACTGATGAGACCAGATAACCAGCTGAGGACCTCAGTCAAACATCAATATATATTCAAGGGGAGATGAAACAGAGCGAGAGAAGGCCCGGTGGGACTGACCCGGGGGTCACCATGTGTTATCAAAGGCTCCATATGCAAGCCGAGACCAGGATATTTCATGTAGTGGCCTTCCAGTGGTTGTGGTGACCTCCAAGAGGTTGTGGTGACCTCCTAGAGCTTGTAGTGGCCTTCTAGAGGTTGTAGTGATCTCCCAGAGGTTGTGGTGACCTCCAGAGGTTGTGGTGGTCTCCTAGAGCTTGTAGTGGCCTTCTAGAGGTTGTAGTGATCTCCCAGAGGTTGTGGTGACCTCCAGAGGTTGTGGTGGTCTCCTAGAGGTTGTAGTTGCCTTCTAGAGGTTGTAGTGATCTCCCAGAGGTTGTGGTGACCTCCAGAGGTTGTGGTGGTCTCCTAGAGGTTGTAGTTGCCTTCTAGAGGTTGTAGTGATCTCCCAGAGGTTGTGGTGACCTCCAGAGGTTGTGGTGGTCTCCTAGAGGTTGTAGTTGCCTTCTAGAGGTTGTAGTGATCTCCCAGAGGTTGTGGTGACCTCCAGAGGTTGTGGTGGTCTCCTAGAGGTTGTAGTTGCCTTCTAGAGGTTGTAGTGATCTCCCAGAGGTTGTGGTGACCTCCAGAGGTTGTGGTGGTCTCCTAGAGGTTGTAGTTGCCTTCTAGAGGTTGTAGTGATCTCCCAGAGGTTGTGGTGACCTCCAGAGGTTGTGGTGGTCTCCTAGAGGTTGTAGTTGCCTTCTAGAGGTTGTAGTGATCTCCCAGAGGTTGTGGTGACCTCCAGAGGTTGTGGTGGTCTCCTAGAGGTTGTAGTTGCCTTCTAGAGGTTGTAGTGATCTCCCAGAGGTTGTGGTGACCTCCAGAGGTTGTGGTGGTCTCCTTGAGGTTGTAGTTGCCTTCTAGAGGTTGTAGTGACCTCCCAGAGGTTGTGGTGACCTCCAGAGGTTGTGGTGGTCTCCTAGAGCTTGTAGTGGCCTTCTAGAGGTTGTAGTGACCTCCCAGAGGTTGTGGTGACCTCCAGAGGTTGTGGTGGTCTCCTAGAGGTTGTAGTTGCCTTCTAGAGGTTGTAGTGACCTCCCAGAGGTTGTGGTGACCTCCAGAGGTTGTGGTGGTCTCCCAGAGGTTGTGGTGACCTCCAGAGGTTGTGGTGGTCTCCTAGGGATTGTAATGGCCTCCTAGGGGTTGTGGTGTTCTTCAGGGGATGTTGTGGCCTTCAGGGGAGGTGTGTACTCAACTATTTCTGCTTGCAGGATCGAGCATTGACTCTTGGATCCCGCCTTTCGACCCATCGGTTGTTTACAGCAATGACTCCTGTCCCATGTCCCTATCATATCGAGTTTTAAAATTATTAATAGAGTTTGTTTCCATAACCTGCTACTTAAGTTCATTCTATTTTTCCACTACTCTCACGCTAAAAGAAAACTTCCTAACATCTCTGTGACAAATAATAATATTGGTAGATAATATTGTGTACTCACCTAATTGTATTGACCTAATTGTGCTTGCGGGGGTTGAGCTCTGGCTCTTTGGTCCCGCCTCTCAACCGTCAATCAACTGGTGTACAGATTCCTGAGCCTATTGGGCTCTATCATATCTACATTTTAAACTGTGTATGGAGTCAGCCTCCACCACATTATTGCCTAATGCATTCCACCTGTTAAATACTCTGACACTGAAAAAGTTCTTTCTAACGTCCCTGTGGTTCATGTGGGTACTCAGTTTCCACCTGTGTCCCCCCCTGTTCGCGTACCACCAGTGTTGAATAGTTTATCCTTGTCTACCCTGTCAATACCCCCTGAGGATTTTGTAGGTAGTGATCATATCTCCCCTTACTCTTCTGTCTTCCAATGTGTGTGTATGTGTATGTGTGTGTGTGTGTGTGTGTGTGTGTGTGTGTGTGTGTGTGTGTGTGTGTGTGTGTGTGTGTGTGTGTGTGTGTGTGTGTGTGTCTGTGCTCTCTCTCCAGCAAGACCAAACCCACGGTTGAGAACCAAGAGCCTTGCAAAGTTGTCCCTTTAATAGTATTTCCCTTACAATTCTTAAACTCTCCTTCAGGAGATGAGGTGGGGATGGGATGTTTCCTGGTTCCCATGACAACCAGGTCTCCCATCTCCCCAACCAACCCTCCAGCAGGCACGGCAAAGTGGTTCCCAGAAGAGAGACCTACTCAACAGGGAGCACCAAGACTCGTTATCTTTCTCTCATGGCAATAAATGTGAATACAGTTACTCGTGCGGATAATTTTTTTAATTAATTAGTAATGTAAGTGCTTCCATTGAGGGGTCATTGAGTGGCTGCTTCGTCAGTGGAAAACTAATCTAACTCATATAAGCGTAAATTAGACTTAAGCTAATCTAACGTAATTTACTCATTCTGACAAGACTGATAAGATCTGAGACTGACCTAGTATATACTGACTCCTATCCAATTTTAACCTAATCTAGCTAAACGAAGCCTAACGTAACCAAATCTAACCTATTCTAATTCAACCTAATCTAACCTAACCTCAATTGTATTCTAAATTAACCAAACCAAGCTGACCCTAACCTGAGCTAACCTAACATGAGCTAAACCTATTCTGAGTTAACTAATCTAAACTAATCTTAATACTATGTAATCAACTCTAAGACAACGAATGTTCCCTCAAGTTGTACCTATAACTAATAACGAAAGTAACGGTAATAATAACGATCAGAATGATGGTATTGGTAACAACATAATTGGCAATAATAGATTCAACTGACACTGGGAATCGGACAACTAATCTTTTAGTAAAGTATTTCCGATTTAAAATTATTATTAATGAAGCTAAATTAACCAATTTAATTAACTCCTATAAACACAGACCTTGTTTTGTTCAGACTGGAGGACACACTGTTCTCCACGTGAACAGTTCGCGGAGAACTGTTCTTCAACCTTGGAAACTAGGAACATATAATCACTCAACAGGCGTTACAGCATCCCTTTAGGGGATGAGGTAGCATCCACTATAGACGCATGAATTCATGCGTTTAGACGCATGCATAAACGCATTCACCCTTAGTATCTAGCCTCCCACTTTGGACAGACAGACAGACAGACGCATTCTCTCCTACAGTATAGATGCATTTATTTCATTGGACAATTTGGATATTTGGGAGATATCTGTGATGCATCTATTGATCAAAATCTATTGATCTGAAATAAGTCAACGGTGGTAACATGTCTCTGTTCACACACCTGGTAACCCATACCTGTGTTAGACAGGTGTGTGGTGAGTGTTGATAGAGGTGTGAGGCACACTTTGTTGTGTGGCACCGTGCCAGTGAAAGGCGTGTAGCGAGAGAGAGAGAGAGAGAGAGAGAGAGAGAGAGAGAGAGAGAGAGAGAGAGAGAGAGAGAGAGAGAGAGGAGTGTAAGGTGGTGTGTTGGGAGGAGGGAGGGGGGTAGGGAAGAGGGAAGGTGATGGAAATGAGAGACAGTGAGAGAGAAGAACGGAGACAGAAGGGAAAGAGGGGATGGGAGAAGAGATGAGGGGAGGGGGGAAGGAAGGTGAGGGGGAGGGGGAGGAAAGGTGAGGGAGGAAAGGAAAGGAAAAGGGAGGAGGGAAGGAAGTGGAGGGAGAAGAGAAAAGAAGAGGGAAGGGAGTGAATGTAATGGAAAAGGGAGGGATAGCACTGTTTTAACATTATACGAGTAAAGAAAGAATAGACACTTGGAGAAAACATAGGAGAATAAGAAGAGAAGGAACAGGAGGAGGAGGAGGAGGAGGATAAGGAACAGGAGAAACAGGAGGAACAGGAGGAGAAGAGAACGTAAGAAAAGGACACTAAATAACAGGGAAACGATGATTAAAGGCGGTAATAAATTTCGCACCAAGTAATTAAGAGAAATTGACCATCCGCTCTTTCTTATTTTTACACTCCCCCTTCCCCCTCCTTGAAGGAGTTAGTACTCACCTAGAGGTACACATCTAAACGTGCTCGCAGGCTCGAACATTAGCTCCTAACCCCCGCCTGGCTAGTGCAATGATTCACTCTCCGGGTTTGTTTAATATAAAGTCGATTATTAATGAAGCTTTAACCCATTCTGACTCTCAATTGACACCAAAAAGTTGAGCCCAAGTAGAAAATGGATGCAACCTCTTAAGAAGAGGAGACTAAACTACAAGGGGAGAGAGGGAGAGTGAAAGTTGAATTACTTGCGTGGCTAACCACGTGGGGAAGCAGTAATGATGTCATTCTTGCACCAGCCAAGATAATGTATCACATGTATGATAATATGTACTGAAGCACATGTTAGTCCTGTTTAGCCACGCACGACCCCATGTCAACATTCTCCTAATTAATGTTGCCTTGGATAACTGTTATCTTTTGTTACCACCTTCCCCTCCCTCCCTATAAGTTTTCATCTTACCTATGCTACCTGCATCTCCCTTACCCTCTCTGATTAATAATAATTCTTCATCCCACAACAACCCCCTTGATCTAATATTACCTCGTCTGACTGATATCCTATCACGACAACACTGCGTAAAGTACCCTCCACCCTCCCTCTCTTCCTCCTTCCTTAAATTTATCTAAACTTCTCTCTTTTTTCTTGTCCGTATCTAATCCTTTCCTGCTTGCCATCTCGTTGGTCATTCCCATCCTGTTGTCCAACTGTGCTGGTCCCGGGTAGAACCTTTTATCAGGCGTAAGCTGAGTCTCTCTCTCTCTCTCTCTCTCTCTCTCTCTCTCTCTCTCTCTCTCTCTCTCTCTCTCTCTCTCTCTCTCTCTCTCTCTCTCTCTCTCTCTCTCTCTCTTCTCTCTATCTCTCTATTCTTTTTCTTTCTCCCTCTCCCTTCTTCTCTCTCTCTCTCTCTCTCTCCCCTTCTTTCTCTCTCTCTCTCTCCTTCTTCTTTCTCTCTCTCTCTCTCTCTCTCTGTCCGATCTTGGACAAATAGAGAGAGAGAGAGACATTCTCTTTCATACAGACATAAACAAATAACAATGAATAAGAATTTTTCAAAGGAACAGAAACTCGTATTTTATGAATTATTTGTAATTCATACCGTAATTAATGCACTATTATCTCTGAACGGTTTTCAGTTATCCGGAATAGGTGTTCGGTTATCAGGCGGTTATCCGGAATAGGTGTTCGGTTATCAGGAATATGTGTTCGGTTATCTGGTGGTTATCCGGAATGTGTGTTCAGTAATCTGTTGGTTATTCGGAACATGTTTGTGTGTGTCTTCAATTATCCGGTAGCTATCCGGTAGGGGTGTTCAGATATCCGGTGGCTATCCTGGAATGGGTGGTGGTGGTGGTCATGTCAAGTTAGAACGTAT
Source organism: Procambarus clarkii (assembly GCF_040958095.1). Lineage (NCBI taxonomy): Eukaryota > Metazoa > Arthropoda > Malacostraca > Decapoda > Cambaridae > Procambarus > Procambarus clarkii. The sequence goes on along the minus strand of NC_091184.1, from coordinate 31,581,078 downwards.
CTTCCTTAATGGGTAAATCTTCTTTAAAAATACCAATACGCGATATTGGAATTGTTGGCGGACAAATAAACTTGTTAAGAAATTCTGGACCAAAACACCAGCGAAGTAAAACCTATTTTATTTTACCCAATTTTAAAAAAACATTTTAAATTTGCAACCATTTTAAACCCCCAATTTTGCTGTTTCCAGAGAATTTACAATGTAAGTTTCCAATGATAATTCTTCTCGGAAGTTAAAGATTATTAACCAAATGAGTGAAAGACTTCTAAGCTTGCTTATATACAAGAATTAATACATTTGAATTATTAAGAATTAATGCATTTGAATTATTAATAATTTGAATTAATTAAGAATTATTAATAAATGAATTAATGCATTTGAATGATTAATAATTAATACATTTGAATTATTAATAATTAATACATTTGAATTATTAAAAATTAATACATTTGAATTATTAAAAATTAATACATTTGAACTATTAAGCATTAATACATTTGAAATATTAAGAATTTATACATTTAGTTGAATAATTCCACACATTGGGGTAACAGCCTTGTCAAGTCATTAATTCACATAGCGATTCTGTCAGGAATTTATATTAATAATAATATAATGAGTTAAAATATATGCTCGTTACCTGTTAATTAATCAGGATATTATCGTTGATTTAAATATATCAAAACCTCCAGGTGTGGACTGAATTCAAGCTAAAGGTAAATTCAAGGTAAAATCACACAGGAGTCGACCAACTATGAATTTTACTCACCCTCATATTTTTAAAATTCAAAAACTGTCACAGCATGACAAAAATGAAGTGCTAAATTGCCCTAACGTAACCTAACGGCGGATAAACCAATAGAAAACGGAACATCGCATCAAGTTTGCGAGCCGCTGGTAATTAGAGTACACCATATGTTTGCTGTTGGGGGAGATATATACGTCAAAATGCGATGTATTCTTTGAGAGCACAGGTCCCCTGTCTTCAAGACAGGCAAAATTTCTGCAGAAAACTGAAGACCAATCAGGAGAGCCTCGGGCATCTGAATGGTCATAGAGAGAATCAGGAAGGTGGCAATCATTTACCCCCTCCCACTGCACACACACACACACACACACACACACACACACACACACACACACACACACACACACACACACACACACAACTGAGTACCCACATGAGCCACAGAGACGTTAGAAGGAACTTTTTCAGTGTCAGAGTAGTTAACGGATGGAATGCACTAGGAAGTGATGTGGTGGAGGCTGACTTTATGCACAGTTTTAAATGTAGATATGATAGAGCCCAGTAGACTCAGGAACCTGTACACCAGTTGATTAACGGTTGAGAGGCGGGACCAAAGAGCCAAAGTTCAACCCCCGCAAGCACAAATAGGTGAGTACAAATAGGTGAGTACACACACACACACACACACACACACACACACACACACACACACACACACACACACACACACACACACACATGCACACACACACACACACACACACACACACACACACACACACGCACACACACACACACACACACACACACACACACACACACACACACACACACATGCACATATATACACACCTGCAACAACATCATCAACCTGACCGACATATGCATGGAATACAATTGCTTCTGCTGCAGCTCTTAACTTGGTCGTCAACAATTCGCCGTTGCAATGGGCTCTCATAAATTTTCTGCAGTTGCCAATTTATTCATGGAATTCTTTCTCATTTTCGGGGACAGGATGACTGGCTGTTAGGCTTATCGAGGACCCCCCTCTCACATAGACCAACTCTACTGATCTTGCACAGGAAGCAACCCCACAACACATGCCTAGCTCCCGGGTTCCTATTTAATCTTAGGTGAACAGAGGCATCAGATGAAAGCAAACGTGCTCAAGCGTCTTATTGGCCCTACCACGGGAATCGAACGAAGTGCCAGCTGTAAAGCGACCGCGTCGAACACTGTCGTAAACTCTTCATATGCCACATCACTGTGACATCAATCTCTTGTTGAGGTCATGATCATCAACAAGGTCAGTGACATCAACAAGGTCAGTGACATCAACAAGGTCAGTGACATCAACAAGGTCAGTGACATCAACAAGGTCAGTGACATCAACGACAACGTCAGTACATCAACCACAACATCAGTGACATCAACAACAACATCAGTACATCAACCACAACGTCAGTACATCAACAACAACATCAGTACATCAACCACAACGTCAGTGACATCAACAACAACATCAGTACATCAACCACAACGTCAGTGACATCAACGACAACGTCAGTACATCAACAACAACATCAGTACGTCAACCACAACATCAGTGACATCAACAACAACATCAGTACATCAACGACAACGTCAGTGACATCAACAACGTCGTCAGTGACATCAACAACGTCAGTGACATCACCGGTAGCATCAACAGAGCACATGGGGAACCACACAACAAACATCTCTCCCCAAAAACCCTTCACAATTCACTTCGTCTAACGTCTAACCAATATCATTTCACCCAAACCAGGCAATTTTCTCTCACAAATTGCTGTGCCTGTGGGGGCGTTTTTGCAAGACGCTGCAAGACAATTGCCTGATGCAATCTTGTTTTTTTTTTAAATTGGCGATTATACAGATCTTGTAATTTCTCGCTTGTCTGACTGCCGGAGGAGAGGACATTCTTGGACAGTTGGAAACTCAATGGTCGTTTGCCTTTTAGGTCGTTTCCTTACTAGGACTATTTTTTTGTATATTTTTTTTCGTTTGAAAATTGTCGTGTTGACGTGACTAAAAGATGTGTGTTGGTTGCTTTCTCCTTGAAAGGTCCAACCACTTGGGGTGGACGGTAGAGCGACGGTCTCGCTTCATGCAGGTCGGCGTTCAATCCCCGACCGTCCAAGTGGTTGGGCACTATTCCTTCCCTCCGTCCCATCGCGAATAATTTTCCTGACCCCTTCCCAGTGCTAAATAGTCGTAATGGCTTGGTGCTTTCTCCTGATCGTTCCATTTCTCCTTGAAAGGTGATTCTGATGGTAATTTGCAATGTCTTAATTGAACTAGAGGTCAGGTTCCTGGGAACGTTTCTTGATTCTAAACAGAATGACGTTGTTAAACCCATCAGGAGGTTCAGCTTCTATTGTTACGTAACAGAGTTCTGTACGACTGAGAATTGGTTCATGGTTCCCAACTTTCCAGCAACTGAGTCGTCTAATGCAACTATTGCAGCCAGTTGTTGCCAGTAATCTTTCATGGTTAGTATTATTATGGTCTGTGTATCTTAGCCAGGCTGAGGGAAATTAAAAAATATATATAAATTCTATTACCTTAGACTTTAATCAATTACTGAAGCTACCGTGACAATTCTCAATGAGTGCAGTTGAAGGCGGCTGTCCACTAATAATGTGCCATCAAATCATTACCCACTGTAACAATCATACTAACTAACAATGTTAAATGTTGATTGGTAACTAGCCACCTTAAGGCAAGGATTTCACAGTTAATAATTTACCAGAATTTAACTATCAAGGAATTAGTCCACACTAGTCTTTATACACTTCCGTTAACACAATGTGATTCACTATAAATGTGTGTTACTGCCTGTTATCTAAAGCACGTCCTAATAACAGAAATTCCAGCATTACGTATGTGACAAATTTGAGCCGCATGCCTTGCAATCCCGAAATTGCAAGGAATGTGGAATGAAGAAAGACTAAAATAACTAGACCTGACGGCACTAGAATAAAGGAAAGAGAGAGAGGAGACATGATCAAGATTTAACAAATCCTAAGGGGTATAGACAAAGTAGAAAAGATCGAGAAAATTCAAAATTAATACGAATACAAAGAGAGCAAAGACGGAAGTTTGAGACTCAGATTTGCCATAGAGATGTTAGTAAGCTTTCTTTAGCGTAAGAGTATTGGGAAAATGGAATGAACTAAAGAAGCAGGTTTAAAAATCAAACTCAATTAGTCATTTTAGAAGAAGATATGACAGGGCCATAGTCTAGGCGTCAGTGCATTAAACAACTGGCGGCTAGAAAATCTGGGTCCAAGAGCATGTGTTCAACCCTACAAATTTCCGATGGCTAGGAGAATTATGAGCACAACACAAGACAGGTCAAGAAGATCAACCACCAATTTGAGAGAATAGTTTACCTCTGAAGAAGCAAACAGAGACGAATGGGAGTTGAGATTGAATGAGAAAATGGTTGCCAACTTGGTCTAGGGAGATCATGTTGACAGGTTACTGTGACACAAATGAGGGAAGAGGTTTGAGGCGAGGAGAGAAACTTCACAAAAATGTGTTACAATTTCAACAACCACAAAAGGTGAGACGCAATAAGTGAAGAGTGAATCACATTGCCTATAAGATCGCAGAATCACACAAGAAATATGATATGGTAGACATCAGTAAGTAAAAGTATCAGAGAAATACTACAAGACATGAGGATTCAACCTATATACATTTTCCAAACTATACACATCGCAGCGACACGCGGACGCCACACTCTGGCAATAGGGCCACACCATCACCCACACCACCACCCACACCACCACCCACACCATCACCCACACCACCACCCACACCACCACCCACACCATCACCCACACCACCACCCACACCACCACCCACACCATCACCCACACCACCACCCACACCACCACCCACACCACCACCCACACCACCACCCACACCATCACCCACACCACCACCCACACCACCACCCACACCACCACCCACACCACCACCCACACCACCACCCACACCACCACCCACACCACCACCCACACCACCACCCACACCACCACCCACACCATCACCCACACCACCACCCACACCACCACCCACACCACCACCCACACCACCACCCACACCATCACCCACACCACCACCCACACCATCACCCACACCACCACCCACACCATCACCCACACCACCACCCACACCATATCTCTCCATTATATCAGCCTTCCTCTCTTCTACTACTTCAGTGTGACTGGAATATCCTCGTATTACCACACTCTCTTCATACATTTGCTAAATATGAACAATTACAACCCCCTTCCATTAATCTTAAGATTATATATCAGTCTTATACTCAACAGTTTCCCATGATGTGTTAACTCCTTACTCTGTTCAAGTAAGTTTATTGAGATATTAAAATATATTTCTAAAGGATAGAGTAGCTAAAGCTATTTCTATCCTAAGCTTTGTCTAACCTTCTAACACCACAAATGCATCAGAGAATGTGATAGACACAACTAATCTTCATGCCTCACACACCAGTGTATAACAACATTCAACATAAGGAGTTGTAGAAACCTTCTTTATGAGAAAAAGTTTCTTTTATGTATCTGTATCTTTCATGAGAATCCAACTGATTCGTCGGCCCTCACGCTCTGGAATGACCTGTCCTCACAATGCAGCAACACTTGTCAAAAATATCTTCAAGGACTCCTTGGGCTAGAATGATATTTTTTCTTTTTGCTGGTCTGTGAAATTCCTTCATGCCTCCTTGTACACAATGTTGAATTCCCTTTGATTGGTTTCGGCGCCTTATATCAGACATTTTATCCAATAACATTCCAATCACATGCCATTTTAAACGGGACTTTTTCCCCTCCCAATCTATGATTTATATATCTCATTTAAAATAACGAAATTAAAGTTAATGTGGGTGGTTAGAATATATATTTATTTAGTTCTGGAACATAAATGTTTGCACCGATAGCTTCATGGCCCAAGTTTCTTTTCAATTGCAATCTTTGCCCTTTGATTTAACAGCAACTTCATCAAGAATTGTGACATAGAGTTGAACATGTCATAGTCTGTGTTTTAAGACGTTATGACTCCAAGACACTTGTGTCAATGTATGGTTTCCAGAAGTCTTGTCAGAGAGAAAATAAAATTAATGCACTTCAGAGGAGAAAATAAACTCTATCATTAGTGTTAATGTGTTTTAGATTGTTGACAATAATTTTCGTAAATTTGAGTTTAATTCATTGTAAATGTATAATGACCTCTTCTCTCTCTCTCTTTCTCTCTCTCTCTCTCTCTCTCTCTCTCTCTCTCTCTCTCTCTCTCTCTCTCTCTCTCTCTCTCTCTCTCTCTCTCTCTCTCTCTCTCTCTCTCGCTCTTTGTCTGCCTATGTTTCTCTTTCTCTATATACGTATTTTGTTATCTTTCTCTTCTATCTCTTTCACTTTCACTCTCTCCCTCTCTCTGAGCGGATAAAATAGGTGTGAGAGAGAGCCTTGTGTTCTATTGTAGTTATCTTATCAATCAAGAACAAAATATACACAAACGTATTCTCCTGTTATCTTATGCCGTTGCTCTCCACATATCTCCCAACCTTCCCTTTCTGTCTCTCTCTCACCCTACCTTCTCTCCCTATCTCCTTGCCCACCCACTTGGGGTGGATGATAGATCAACGGTCCCACTTCATGCAGGTCGGCGTTCAATCCCCAACCGTCCAAGTGATTGGACACCATTCCTTTCCCCCCGTCCCATCCCAAATCCTTATCCTGAACCCGTTCCCAGTGATAATTCCCCACTGATAATTCCCTTCCCTATCTCCTTCTCACCCCATCTCCTCACCCCCAACTCCCTATCTCTTCTCACCCTCCCTCTCCTCACATTATTAACTTTCTTACTGCCATAGTCTCAAAGTTTATATGACACTTTTAAGATATTACTAAGAAAAGGATACCCCCTTATCTTGAATTTGACATGATTAAGGAACTTTTGTTGCCAGGAGATTGCAACACCTCAAAATTGCATTTCTCTTCTACGAACTCGTAGAAGAGAAATGCAATTTTGAGCAACATATATCTTTTTGGGGTTTTGTAAACATTTGATTGTAATTTGAAGGGGCAAACGTCGTTTGTTTATATCTGATAAAACAATGTGTGTGTGATAGTTTGTCTGTCTGTCCGAAGTTGGAAGCCAGACGATTGTGGTTAGTGTCACGCAACTTTAAATTGTGATTGTATGGAAGGGAAGGGAATTGTCAGGGGGGGAAAGCGCCAAGTTATTACGACTCTATAGCACTTGGAAGGGGTCAGGATAAGGATTTGGGAATGGACGGGGGGAAGGAATGGTTTAGATATGTCTTAAGGGAATTCGGGGTCGACCCTCATGCTCCTCCTAAAGTAGGGTTGGTTCTTATTGCGATAGCCAACGACGCCTATGAAGTCTTGAAATGTGGGGTTCGTTGTCCATAGAGTGTTTACAACAGATTGTCAGCTGATATCGACGGTGAATCGATGTCGATAAATTTGATTCAGCGTCACTCAAGCATGTTTTTTCCTATTAGGAGAGAGAGAGAGAGAGTGGGAGGGAGAAAGGGAGGAAGGCACACTAGAATGGAAAGGGGGGGGGAGAGAGAGAATAGGAGGGAGGGTAGAAGAATGCCCAACATTGGGAGTGTTGGGATTGGCGTAAAATAGGGGTGCCAGGTGACACCCCTGGTGATATGACCTCCATTCTGATGACCTTGTTGATGATCATGACCTCAACAAGAGATTGATGTCACAGTGATGTGGCAGATGAAGAGTTTACGACAGTGTTCGACGCGGTCGCTTTACAACTGGCACCCCAGGTTCGATTCCCGTGGTAGGGCCAATAAGTCCATTCTTGGCCAGGAAGAATGGTCTTTTCACTAATACCTGACTCTTAATCAGCCCCGTAAACCCCCACAAAAATAATTGCCAACCTGGTTGTAAATCACAAATCACAACTCCTCATCTACTCATGTATATATATATATATATATATATATATATATATATATATATATATATATATATATATATATATATATATATATATATATATATGAGAGGGAGGTATATAGAGGAGAGAATAGGCCGTGTTCACAGCTGGCTCTTGCAAGAGCACCTGCGAGGGTGTAATTCATCCCCCTGCCCCCCCCCCCCTCCTTGCAACATTTGCATAATTCCTCGTTGCTTTGAAGACAACACGGTTCCCGAAGTTCTGAAACGTTTTTTCGAACTTTCCGGTTTTGGCTCACTGGAGATGGCGTGGAGCGGAGGGAGGGTTGGGGGTAGTTGGTGGTTAGGAGATGGTGGGGTTAGGAGAAGAGGTAGGGAGGGGGATAGAGGGGGGAGGGGAGGTGTTACGTGTTTCTTGACTTTCAAGAGTCTAGCCTCAAGAGGAGGAAATGGTTTAAGATGAAAGTTACGTTGCTAAGGCTTGCTGGGTAGTTATGATGCTGAGTTATATACACTGAAGGAGGTATACATATACACTGAAGGAGGTATACATATACACTGAAGGAGGCATACATATACACTGAAGGAGGCATACATATACACTGAAGGAGGCATACATATACACTGAAGGAGGCATACATATACACTGAAGGAGGCATACATATACACTGAAGGAGGCATACATATACACTGAAGGAGGCATACATATACACTGAAGGAAGCATACATATACACTGAAGGAGGCATACATATACACTGAAGGAGGCATACATATACACTGAAGGAGGTATACATATACACTGAAGGAGGCATACATATACACTGAAGGAGGCATACATATACACTGAAGGAGGCATACATATACACTGAAGGAAGCATACATATACACTGAAGGAGTTAAAGGACTTCAGAATATGAGCACTTTACTTGATTCATTGTATAAGTAAACCTCTACTGAATACATTATAGAAATAGAATACCATTGGACTCGTCACAGAATTATATCACTACTGATAACATTACATATGCGAACACTACTGATAACACAAACAATTACTTCCACTTTAGACCTTACCTTCTTATAAGTAGCCTCCAAGTAATCTACTTATATAACCTTACTAAGACCCTCAGGATAGAGTGAATTCAATCCATTCAAATAGTCGACTATTTTAATAGCTTTCTAGCTTGAGTCAAAATTTTTCACCAGGTCTAAGCTATGGACACATAACTATGAGGAGAAAGCACTAAGCCATTACAACCAAACATCATTTACAAAATAATGTATTACCATTGATTGGAAAGATAATCTTTGAAATCTAAGATTATCTAAGCACTGATGCAAGCTTTCGTTAAACTAACATGCAGCTTCGTGAAACACACTTTATATTGCACAATTCAGTTGCAAATAGGTTGCAAACATGAATAAGTAATAACTAACTCGAATCTTCCCAGATGTATGCCATTAGCAAGATTAGGGCTGACTAAAGTATGGGGCAAAATTTTTTGCAATCAAATATTGCATTCCCTTATCTTTCAAGACATTATAATTGATCTATTGATATAAGGTCTATAATTGATATATAATTGATTAAGACAGCGTCTGGGATCCTCTCGGACGTAGGTTCGAACCCTCGTCACGGCCCTTGTAGATTTGTTCGCTATAATTGATCTCTGATTGATCATTTGAGCTTGGACATAGTTATTTCATCAAATCACCTCACTTTGTGGGGCCACGTGAGCAACACAAATGCGAACAAGCTTGAATGGTCGTATATGCGACGTATATGCGATAAGCATATATGCCCAAGCATATATGCAACTGAAAACTCCATCGTCCTTTGTACGGTCATGGTTGGTCAAGTGGTTAAGGTACCAGTGACACCAGTTGCATAGTTTATATATATATATATATATATATATATATATATATATATATATATATATATATATATATATATATATATATATATATATATTATACTCTGGAGTTGGCGTAATAGCCAGGGTTGTAAACCCTTTCATGCAACGCTGAAGCATAAAGTTTCCAAACACAGAACCCTACAGCAGGAGCGTGGGAAGCTCGTGCTGGACACACACATTGTGTGTGGTCAAGACACTGTGTATTTATCAAAAGATCGATTTTTAAAGATTGAAGATTGGGTTTTCATCTGATAGCCCTTACATGACCAGCTTGATCAATATAGGTAAATCTTTGTCTTTCTCACTTCTCTGTCTCTCTTCTCACTATTCTTCATTCCTTATCCGTCCATCTTTGCGTCAGCATTCCTTCTGTACAGTGATTAAGTCTTTGTATCTGTCCATCGGGTGGCTATTCCTTGTGTCATATTGTCTTCTGAGTGTGTCGTCTGATTGTGCCCTATGAGTGTGTAGTGAAAGTGTGTCCCATTTGAGTCATTTTAATGTCTTGTGTTTATCCTTTGATTTGTGTACCTGGAATGAATTCCTTGAATTCATCTGTTGGGTGTCTATCTTGAGTCCCTCGAGACTGTTCATCAATCACTCTAGAGTGTCTCTTAGCTGTGCAATGTAAGTGTGTATGTTCCTGGAATGAGTCTTTGAGTACGCCCTCGAGTGTGACCTTTGAGTGCGTCTCTGGACAACACCCTTGAGCGAGGGCGAGATACCCGTGGCTGCGTTGGGCCAATTTGAGGATGTAGATGAAATTACCTCAGAGAAATAAAGGAGTTTTCAGCCTCCCATCTTAAGAGCAGGAATGGTGGGAGATTTAGAAGGAGGAACTTTGTATTTGTATCTTGATAAACATAGAAATATATTTCCTTAGGATGAGGAGGATAAGGAGCAAGAGAAGACTCAGGGGGATAAAATGAATAGGATTATAATCTATCCTTCGAGATACAGAAGAAAATGAAAGAGGAGAGAGAAAAGCGGGTTTTTTCCCGTATATATTTTTGCCCATTTACTTTCTCTCACAGGACAAAATAAAACGGAAGTTAGAGCAAAAAAATAATCACTTTTCCTTCCCGTTCTCGCATGAGTGACGGAGAGCCGGAAGTGGAAAAGTAAACAGTTTTATCTCTCTCTTGATTCAAACAAAAAAATGGAAGCAAAGAAAAATAACGCTCTAATGAGCTACTTAATTTCCAGCTCTCATTATCAAGAAGGGGAAAGAGGGATGAAAAATCCCGTCGCTTCACCTCTTGCCCTCTCACGGTGATGAGGGTAATGAGGGGGCGAGTAAGGGCACCCAGGACTGTTGACTGATGTTGACAGGACCTGAGCAACATTGGTAGATGTTGACAGGACCTGAGCAACACTGGTAGATGTTGACAGGACCTGAACAACCCTGGTAGATGTTGACAGGACCTGAACAACCCTGGAAGATGTGTAGGTCTTTACTGGTAGCCACTGGAGGGAC
>NC_091184.1:31502420-31564920 GCF_040958095.1 Procambarus clarkii | reverse complement strand
ACGCAGGTTCGAATCCTCGTCACGGCCCTTGTGGATTTGTTCTTCACATATTATATATATTTATGATCAGTGACACTGACAAATGACAAACGATTAATGACATTAATCACAAAACTGCCAAATAAACCACAAATGAAAAGAGATAACAGCCAAAGCGCTTTTAACCCAGCTTAACTGGGTCATTATCACTAGCAAATTGATGACTACGCAGCTAAGCTGTTCAACTTTCAAATGTGGTTTTTTCGGCATATATTTTTTTCTGATAATTGTACGGTGTTCCCCCAATGATATCACTGAATTGTATTGCGTGTTGAGTAGGGTTGGAAGCGTTATCAAGTGGCCAGCAATGCTGCTAGGTCACGCAATGCCCCCAGGTCACGCAATGCCCCCAGGTCACGCAATGCCCCCAGGTCACGCAATGCCCCCAGGTCACGCAATGCCCCCAGGTCACGCAATGCCCCCAGGTCACGCAATGCCCCCAGGTCACGCAATGCCCCCAGGTCACGCAATGCCCCCAGGTCACGCAATGCCCCCAGGTCACGCAATGCCCCCAGGTCACGCAATGCCCCCACGTCACGCAATTGCCCCAGGTCACGCAATGCCCCCAGGTCACGCAATGCCCCCAGGGCACGCAATGCCCCCAGGTCACGCAATGCCCCCAGGTCACGCAATGCCCCCAGGTCACGCAATGCCCCCAGGTCACGCAATGCCCCCAGGTCATGCAATGACCCCAGGTCACGCAATGCCCCCAGGTCATGCAAGTGTACCAGATCATGTGAGCTAGATATAACTCTTGAGGGGGAGTAGGTATGCACTTAAATCTTGGAAGCCTGTGTATCTCTTGGTGATGTGTGAGAGGGCGCTGATGGTGGGAGTCTCTCTCTCTCTCTCTCTCTCACACTCTCTCTCTCTCTCTCTCTCTCTCTCTCTCTCTCTCTCTCTCTCTCTCTCTCTCTCTCTCTCTCTCTCTCTCTCTCTCTCTCTCTCTCTCTCTGTATTTCATCCTTTCGAATCCATTTTTAATTGTATGCAATTGCTTGTTCATTCCATTTTAATGAATTGATTTTACCAAATATTAACTTTATACATAACTCGTTAACGCTACTTACAGCTCACTGAACTCTTCATAAACCTTCTAAACTCTCCTGCAAACTCGTTATCTCTACTTATTTCTGTCCAGAACATTCTTAACAGTTCATTTTGGCTTCTTCCTTATCACTAACTCTCGTTGCGAAACCACTAGCTCCTATTCCTGCTAGCTAATTATTCTTCCAACTCTCTCCTTCTGCCTTGCTAGCTCGTTTGGAACTCGCTTTCCATCTTTTAGAACTCGTTATAGTTCTTCTTGTACCTCGATAGCTGTCATTCAATTCGCTAAGTCTCAACAACTCATAGTTACTTCCAAGAATGTGTCAATTCTTGATCTATCTCGCTACTGTGACCCCCCACTACTTATGCATGCACTCTCTTCACAATCAGTCTTTTCAAAACTCTCCCCAAACTAGCCAACTCTCTCCAAACTAGCCAACTCTCCCCAAACTAGCCAACTCTCCCCTAACTAGCCAACTCTCCCCAAACTAGCCAACTCTCCCCAAATTAGCCAACTCTACCCAAACTAGCCAACTCTCCCCAAACTAGCCAACTCTCCCCTAACTAGCCAACTCTCCCCAAACTAGCCAACTCTCCCCAAATTAGCCAACTCTACCCAAACTAGCCAACTCTCCCCAAACTAGCCAACTCTCCCTACAAGTAGCTAACTTTAAAACCATATAACACCAACTTACCCCCCCCCCCACAAGTAGCCGACTTTCCACAACATAACGCCAACTCTCCATACAAATCACCAACTCTCCACATAAATCGCTAAACTCTGCTTGCCTGAAAATTATTAGCATATTCCGACCAATACAATGGCAATAAATCTCTTCCAAAGCTTATTTTTGAAACCATAATACCAATACAGACCTTGTTCATCCAGCGAGTCAAAGGTAAACTAAATATAGCATTAGGGAGTTTACACCAGTTTACCCAAGCGGTTTTGGTCGAGTTAAACCCTATAGAGCTTAGAAGGATTTATGCAGTATACCGCAAGTAAACCCAACTCTCATACACAGTACACCTCGGCCTCTCTGACTTATTCATTCTGCGTTTTTTTTAGGTAGTGAGAGTTAGTTTAACTCTCACTGCCTCGTCTCACCAGCCTCTCACTACTCAACTCTTATTGATCAGATCAAAGAGCGCTCTTCATATCTTTTCTAACGATCAATATTTAGTATATCCAAGAGACTCTGCTAAAACATGATGATCTCTCTATCTCTCTCTCTCTCTCTCTCTCTCTCTCTCTCTCTCTCTCTCTCTCTCTCTCTCTCTCTCTCTCTCTCTCTCTCTCTCTCTCTCTCTCCCTCTCTCTCTCTCTCTCTCTCTCTCTCTCTCTCCTCTCTCTCTCTCTCTCTCTCTCTCTCTCTCTCTCTCTCTCTCTCTCTCTCTCTCTCTCTCTCTCTCTCTCTCTCTCTCTCTCTCTCTCTCTCCCTCGCTAACGTGGGAAGTTAATGAAGAGAAATGACCTGAGGATTATCCTGTATTTTCTATATATCTTCCTCGGAGATGTTGAAGATGAGCAGGCGATTGCCTGCGCTTGGACCCCAGTTGAGATTGACTCAAAGTAGGAAATTGAAGGATTTTTGCCAATGATCCAGGAAGAAAGAGGGAGGGTGGAAAGAGGATTGAACGTTGAGGCAAGTTTGGGGATTTTTGTCTCAGCATTCCATGGAAGCCCTCGAGAGTAAAAAGGAATTGGGGATGTGACCTAAGCTTCCGGGATATATGAGGAGAGAGAGAGAGAGAGAGAGAAAGAGAGAGAGAGAGAGAGAGAGAGAGAGAGAGAGAGAGAGAGAGAGAGAGAGAGAGAGAGAGAGAGAGAGAGAGAGAGAGAGAGAGGGGAGAGGGGGGAGAGGAGAGGACTGCAAGCTGAGGAGGAAAAGGTTAAAGAAAGGCTGAGGAAGTTGGAAGAAGGGAAGTTACAAAAGAGGTGAAAGGAGATTAAGAAATAGTGAAAGCACAAAGCGGGCATGACTCTAATGCACTTGCAGGCTTGATAAGAGAGGACGGTGTGAAAGAAACGGTGCCCAACCGCTTTGACCGTTGGGGGATCGAACATCACCCATGAAAAATACTTTGAAGGTACCGACCAGTGCAAACGAATAGGGAAAATGATGTGGGGGGGGGGGGGATATAAACATTGCCAACACAGTGAGCCAGACTGGCCCATTACCCTACCAACAAAATATACCACTCAACCGGAGGGGACTATGCCATTCTCCTCGAACAGTGGTGTAATACTGTGTGAAATTACTTTTCTATGCGTACCAGTGCCTCGCATCGTGGACGCATTTAACGCGAACTATATCGCGATGGTGGCTGGTAAATCGCCAAACGCATTTCGCTCGGAGTCGCCTTTCTCGCAAAGTGTTCGGCAATGAGAACACATTCATCTCGTAATGTATGACAACATGGACGCATTAATAGCGAAGTATATTGACAAATCAACCCGTTCTCGCAAATTTAATAAGTCAATATTGACTTATTAAATATGTGCATAGGTGACATACTTAACATAATAGATACCCCTAAAAAGATTCATAGAAAACACCGACCTTACCTAACCTTGTTAGTATCTTAAGATAAGCATCTTATTGCTTCGTAATTACAATTATTACCTAACCTATAATAGGTATAGGTTAAGTAATAATTGTAATTACGAAGCAATAAGATGCTTATCTTAAGATACTAACAAGGTTAGGTAAGGTCGGTGTTTTCTATGAATCTTTTTAGGGGTATCTATTATGTTTAGTATATCACCTATGCACGTAGTTAATAAGTCAATATTGACTTATTAAATTTGCGAGAACGGGTTGTGACAAATTGGGGCAACACAATGCTATCCGGATCGCCATTAGAGAACACTGACTCGTCAGGAATTCAACATATCTCTGTAATTATTCTCTCTCATCGGCTCTAAATAAGTCTCATCAATTGCCTTCTTAAGTAACAACGCTAATGAGCTCTTAACTTACTCCCCGTAACCACGGAAAAAGTCTTAATTACTCCCAGCAACTGTTAGCCCCCCCCCCACCACCCACCCTTCAAAATTAACTCAAGTCATAAGTTATTTTTAAGGCTGAAAGGAGAAGAGTATTTTCCAATATATTTTTTTCTTGCCCATTGATCATTCTTAATAGATAACATCCGAGAGGATACTATCTTCTCTATTGAGCTCCTAATAGATTTTTTTTCCAATTACCTTTCCTTTTTCGGAAATGATATCTGGACCATTTGGTTGAGCTAAATCTCACCCTTGCTCCGGGAATCGAACCCGGGACCAACCTGTCATGAGCAGACTGTATATATATGAACAATATTTGTAAAAAATCATGTGAATTATTCTTTTACACATTAAACTATTACTGCCAAAAGTAATAATATATACATCACAAAGCTCTTATTAACATTCAAATGTTTTATTCGTAAATGTACATCAATAGATGGGTTAATTTACACAAATGAATGATAAATTATTAGCTAAGAGACAGTCATTATAATTTCATGTTATATATATATATATATATATATATATATATATATATATATATATATATATATATATATATATATATATATACTGCATTCTCATGAATTAGATTTAGATGCTATATATGTATATAATTGATCTGAAAATCATCACAGTTGCCAAATTTGGAAACTATGGAATCAGAAACGATGTGCGTAACATCTTATACCAGTTATAGCTTTCCTCATTGGTTTATCACCTTACTGTCATTACTCTCTGTGAATTGAGTCGATATTGCTGGGAAAATATTAGTGTCCAATGACAAGGGAGAAACTTGGGAAGGGATACAACAAAATTATTTCACTGTGCTGGATGGGTGATAGACTTCAGGGTGAAGGATATCATTCGTGTTTGAATGATATCTTCAAGTGTAAATATGGACATGAGGCCTGAGATGTGAATACAATTACTGCGAGAATGGACTCCCAAAATATCATTTTCAAACAATCCCTCCATTAAACTTAGCAAAGTCACCAATACTCACAGAGGCGTGATGAAGGGAAAGTTCAATGACTCCACGAACAGACACAAGTTTTAAAAAAAAATATTATCATCAATTATTGGTGCGAACTTTATAAATCATGTTGAAATACAATTTTTGCCTCCTCAATTTACAATAGCATCCAACATAATAAAAGAAAGATAAGTGTAGTAAAAAAAATTTGTCAATAACAATTCTTATAATAAAAGTCAGAGTGGCAGACAATTATATACCAACACCAAAATAAAATAAAAAAATTCAGAGGAAAAAACTAAAAATAATATAATATAATAAATTAAAAAATAAACATAATAATTATAAAAACCTTAATAATAAAAATTATGGTATTATGATAATAAAAATGACATAATAATTTGAATAATCTCACTAATCATAAGAAAAAACATTGATTAATAACAATAACAACATGTTTGATCAATTGTCTGAAATTGTCTGAAATTGAGACAATACTCACGCCCTTCTGACAGTAAATCAAACAAATATATTAGTAATTTCAACATTAATGGCAGCCCTAACAGCCTGCTAGATCATTTATCAACGCATATTAACCCTTAAATCATCCACTAAACATCCTTTAAGCATTATTAAACCACTCATAAATAACCTTTATACGACCATTTAACAACCCATAAATAACCCTTAAACAACTTATTTATAATCCTTAAACAACCCTTAACAATCCACAATAACCTGACCTACCCACCTACAACTCTATCTTCAACAAGATGAATCATGTGTTGTTGTTTTTTTGAGTTGTAGAGAAAACATTACAATCGCATCCTCACCTGTACTTTGGCAGTAATTAGTCCTGTCTGTGTAATCTTCATTGTCCCTTAATGACTCTGTCTCTGTCTGTCTGTCTCTCTCTCTCTCTCTCTCTCTCTCTCTCTCTCTCTCTCTCTCTCTCTCTCTCTCTCTCTCTCTCTCTCTCTCTCTCTCTCTCTCTCTCTCTCTCTCTCTCTCTCTCTCTCTCTCTCTCTCTCTCTCTCTCTCTCTCTCTCTCTCTCTCTCTCTCTCTCTCTCTCTCTCTCTCTCTCTCTCTCTTTCTCTCTCTCTCTCTCTCTCTCTCTCTCTCTCTCTCTCTCTCTCTCTCTCTCTCTCTCTCTCTCTCTCTCTCTCTCTCTCTCTCTCTCACATTTCAAGACTGGCTCATTAACATGCTCATTTACCTTAGTTAATAAGAGTTATTACAGAGGCTGTGTGAGGTGTCATGACTGTGTCAGAGTGTCATACTTCGTTTCTCAGATCATTATCTTAGGTGGATGCTGGCGATGGAGATGATGGTGGGGTTTCGTAATGGGTTGGGGGTGGTGGGGGGTGGGGGGGAAGATAGTGATTACTGGGGTGGGGGGTTTGGGGAGAGATAGTGATTGCTGGGGTGGGGGGTTTGGGGAGAGATAGTGATTGCTGGGGTGGGGGGTTTGGGGAAAGATAGTGATTACTGGGGTGGGGGGTTTGGGGAGAGATAGTGATTTCTGGGGTGGGGGGTTTGGGGAGAGATAGTGATTGCTGGGGTGGGGGGGTTGGGGAGAGATAGTGATTGCTGGGGTGGGAGGGTTGGGGAGAGATAGTGATTGGTGGGTGGGGTTGAAGTTATATAGTGGGTGGTGATGAGGAGGATGAGGTTGATGAGGTGGGATTGGTTGTAACAAAGGAATGCAAGGTTCGGCGTTGAGAACCTGTGATGAATTAGAAACGTTTAATATATATAAACGTTTATATATTTAATATATAAACGTTTATATATATTTATATATAATATAGGTCAGGGTAAGTGTGACTTTCAGGCGTGAGTGGTATAGACACCAAGTTTCGGACAGGATTTGGATAATGATTGGTGTTTGTTAATGGTTGGTGTTAATGGTTGGTGTTAATGGTTGGTGTTAATGGTTGGTGTTAATGGTTGGTGTTCATTCAAAGTTCATTCCGCATCTGGTGGAGACAAGCCCGTATAGCACTATAGAAAAATAATTGATCAGTATCACATTTAATTTTACGACGTCCAATTTCAGTTTAGTTCAATTTCCAGACGTCTCTTTTTCACTGTTCTTCTATTTCGAGACGTCTCTTTTTCACTGTTGTTCAATTTCGAGACGTCTCTTTTTCACTGTTGTTCAATTTCGAGACGTCTCTTTTTTCACTGTTGTTCAATTTCGAGACGTCCCTTTTTCACTGTTGTTCAATTTCGAGACGTCTCTTTTTTCACTGTTGTTCAATTTCGAGACGTCCCTTTTTCACTGTTGTTCAATTTCGAGACGTCTCTTTTTTCACTGTTGTTCAATTTCGAGACGTCTCTTTTTTCACTGTTGTTCAATTTCGAGACGTCCCTTTTTCACTGTTGTTCAATTTCGAGACGTCCCTTTTTCACTGTTGTTCAATTTCGAGACGTCACTTTTTCACTATTGTACAAATACATAATATTATTTCCGTTAACAATAAATTCCCAAAAGGTAGAGAGAGGAAAAATGAAGCATTTTCTCCTCGGTCTCACATGCTATTGAGGCGGAAGTGAGGAAAAAGCCCTCAAGTGCTGACCTTTTCCTCCAGCGATCGTCAGCGATCACACATGAGGGAACCCTTAAATTTTTCTGGGGTTCGTCTTGACAACCTGGACGCCTGGGGGGGGGGTTCCTTCCTGTGTATGTGTGTGTACTCACCAATTTGTGCCTGCAGGATCGAGCATTGGCTCTTGGATCCTGTCTTTCTAACCGCCTGTTGTATAAAAGCCATGATTCCTGTCCTATTTCCTTGTAATATCTAGTTTTAAAACTATGAATAGTGTTTTTGATTCCATAATGTGCTGCTTTAGTTCATTCTATTTTCCCACTAATCTCACGCTAAAAGAAAATGTTGTAAAGTATCATTGACTCATCTGAGTTTCCAGCTTCCTCCCATGTTTCCTTGTTCTGTTGGTATTCCGTGTGAACATTTCGTTTATTTCCACTCTGTTAATCCTTCTAAGTATTTGACATATTGCTATCATATCTCCCCGATACCTCCTTTTTTTCTACAGTAGTCAGGTTCAGTTCCTTCAGTCGCTCTTCATATCCCACCCTCTCGTAACTCTAGGACGAGCTTCGTCGCAAACTTCTCTGATCTTCTGGCACTCTTTTGGAAAGTTAGTTGTCCACTCTCCCTCTTCTCTTCCTCTTGACACAACTACATAATCAAAGATTAGTACACAGTGGTCACTTGCCTTCAAAGGCAGTTTGTGCTCAATGTCCAATTCACTTTGTCTGAAAACAAATACAGTCTTCCTGGTTTGTCTCCTCCTCGTGTAGGTGTTTCATTGCTAACATGTTATGTTACGAAGTTTCTTTCTGCAACTTCTATCAGTTTTGCTCCTGTTTCTTCTCCCTCTCTCGGATTCATTGATTTTCAGTCAATTTGCCCATAAATAAAAACATCCATTACTAATAGCTTTTTTCTCAATCTAAGGTATAATTCAGCCACACTTTTGTATGATAGTTATGTCATACTTTGTCATAATATATGACAAGTATGTCATACCCCCCTCCCTTCTCCACCTCTGTTGTCTTTCTCTTCTGACTGGTATTGTCTGGAGAATATCTTCTTGAGGTTATCTTGAGATGATTTCGGGGCTTTTTTAGTGTCCCCGCGGCCCGGTCCTTGACCAGGCCTCCACCCCCAGGAAGCAGCCCGTGACAGCTGACTAACTCCCAGGTACCTATTTACTGCTAGGTAACAGGGGCATTCAGGGTGAAAGAAACTTTGCCCATTTGTTTCTGCCTCGTGCGGGAATCGAACCCGCGCCACAGAATTACAAGTCCTGCGCGCTATTCACCAGGCTACGAGGTCCCTAATATCCCATTATAGTGAGATACTAGGTTGGTTCAGGCGTTGAAGTCATGGTAGGGGTTTGGGGGGAGTAGTTGGAGAGCCAGGTGGTTAACTGGCTCTCAGGGGAGCCAGGGGAGCCATTCTCTCACCTGGGGAATCCCAGGTGGTTACCCCACTAACCACCTGGGAGTAGGGGGGGGGGGCTTGTGTGTAGGGAGTAGGCTGTGAATATATGCTGTGAATCAGGAATTAACGAGAAACAGAAAGAATAGAAAGAATAGTTATGGTGTGTGGGAAGGTTTTAGGACTCACAAACAACGAGTTCCAGGCGCCACAAACAGCGAGTACCAGGCGCCACAAACAGCGAGTACCAGGTCCCACAAACAGCGAGTACCAGGCGCCACAAACAGCGAGTACGAGGCCACCAAACAAACACACTAAGTGTTGGATGCCCCCACAATGTCCCACACAGAGTAACTGGGGGATCCCCTGCGGGGTATAATAACGAGGGGCGCCAACTAGTAAACATATCCGCCAAGAATGGAGGTTGCAGATTACACCACCATTGTTTTCTGCAACCCTGTGCTTTTTAATATACATTTTGGTAAGATAATGACCTTTCTCTCTCTCTCTCTCTCTCTCTCTCTCTCTCTCTCTCTCTCTCTCTCTCTCTCTCTCTCTCTCTCTCTCTCTCTCTCTCTCTCTCTCTCTCTGTCCCTCTCTCTCTGTCCCTCTCTCTCTCTCTCTCTCTCTCTCTCTCTCTCTCTCTCTCTCTCTCTCTCTCTCTCTCTCTCTCTCTCTCTCTCTCTCTCTCTCTCTCTCTCTCTCTCTCTACACACCCACACACACCCCTACCCACACACCCACACACCCCCCACACCCACACACACCCAAACACCCACACCCCCTCGCCCCAAACATGTCCTCCCTCCATGGAGAGTCTCGCTCGTCTCACTCCGCCAGACAAACAAGACAAGATAACCATGCTCCAGAATATTGGTTTCGTTCCCATGGTCTCACTGCTTCGTGAATTGTCTGCTCCTCTGAGCTGGTAAATGTCTCTATGTTTGGGAGTGAATAACCTTATTTCACTCTCTATGCATGTGTGTGTGTCTGTCCGTCCGCCCTAGGTTGGAGGCCAGACAATTGTAGCTACCTTCACTATGTTTTGTCCCAGTAATTATTATTGGTCATAATTAGCAAATCCTTGTGTTATTGAGCAGTACCGAGTTCCCACCATCCTGAATGAGCTCTAGGGCCAACACCAATCACGCTACCACCTCCACGCACCACCAGCCCAGGCCTGAGAGAGAGAGAGAGAGAGAGAGAGAGAGAGAGAGAGAGAGAGAGAGAAACTGAGACAGAGAGAGAGAGAGAGAGAGAGAGAGAGAGAGAGAGAGAGAGAGAGAGAGAGAGAGAGAGAGAGAGAGAGAGAGAGAGAGAGAGAGAGAGAGAGAGAGAGAGAGAGAGAGAGAGAGAGAGAGAGACAGACAGACAGACAGAGACAGACAGAGACAGAGACAGAGAGAGAGAGGTTCCTAAGAAACTTGTGGCCTTTTAAGTGTTAGAATCCCTCAGAGAAAAATCCCTGATTTTCTGTCATCAGAAAACGGATGTTGGCACTTCTTCCCCTCACCAAGCTCTTCAGGTACATGTAAGTTATCTTAGTGAGGATCAAGTTAGGAGGCATCTGACCTGCTAACTCGATCAAACATACATCTTTATTTGTATAGCTATAGATATTAGTCCGGGTCATCTAAAGGCAGTATATAGAAGATGAATCTTTCCCAAATATATGAATAATGTGATGAGTAAGTGTTCATACAACGGACTCGATCTCAAGTATTTCCTCCTTGTTGTTGTTGTTGTTAAAGATTTGCTACCTGGAACAAAGTTCCAAGTAGCACGGGCTATGGTGAGCCCGTAGTGCCTTTTCCTCCTTGTGTTTCATAGTGGTAATGGCGTCGTGTCCTTGCCGGGTATAACTGTCTCACCTTCACTCAATTTGTACGCAATTTGAGTGGACAATTATATGGCTTTCACGAATCATACGAAACCATCACACTGTTAAATAAAATCATCACACTGAGTTTCAACTTCACACACTTGGGGTCCAGGGTTCGAGTCTCCTAGAACCAAGGTGAATGGAACATCACACTGTTATTTCGAAGCGAAATTTAGAAACGAACTTTTGCAGGATTTCACATATTTTTATTAAGATATTAAAATAAAGAACATGGTAAATTTAATTATTTGCTGAGTATTAAGGGTCAGAACAAGCGATGTTCTCCAGTGAACTGCCTCGTATGGGCCAATAGGCCTACTGCAGTTATGCAGACGAGGAGTCACAATAACGTGGCTGAAATATGTTGACCAAACCACACACTAGAAAGTGAAGGGACGACGACGTTTCGGTTCGTCTGTACTGCAGTTACCTTCCTTCTTATGTTCTTATGTTCTATCTTGTTCTATCTTGAGAATAAGTTCTATTCTATCTTGAGAATAAGTTTTATTCTCTGCTCCTTCACTTCCACATTTCCTGTATCTCTCTGCACCTCTCCTCCATATCTCAAATGAAGATTACATTCAATTACATTACAATGAAAACAATTAGGGTAATACAGGTATGTTAATTACAAAATTTGCTCAAAGGAACTAAGATACATATGGATTACATCTTCGCTATTTGTATACACAAATGATACACGAGCTAATGTATATACTAATTAGGGGCGAGGCAGACTGGCAGGTGTATAAACAATGTAATACACCATACAGGTGGAGACACCTGTTAATAGTGACAGCTGCAAGCATTCAAGGCATATTGCTGCTTTAATAAGTTAATGGTTAGAGGGATGGTCATAGCTTGGATGGTGAGACCTGTGTGTGTGTGTGTGGGTGGGTGTGTTGTGTGTGAGTGTGTGGGTAGGTGGGTGTGTTGTGTGTGTGTATGTGGGTGGGTGTGTTGTGTGTGTGTGTGTGGTTGGGTGTGTTGTGTGTGTGTGTGTGGGTGGGTGTGTTGTGTGTGTGTGTGTGTTGTGTGTGTGTGTGTGGTTGGGTGTGTTGTGTGTGTGTGTGTGGGTGGGTGTGTTGTGTGTGTGTGTGTGTTGTGTGTGTGTGTGTGTTGTGTGTGTGTGTGTATGTGAGTGTGTGTGTGTGTGTAATTACTTAAGTGTAGTTACAAGATGTGTAGTTACACTACGCTCGTGGTGTCCCGTCTTCCCAGTACTCTTTGTTGTATAACGCTTAGAAACTACTGGCGGTTTTGGCCTCCACCGCTTAGCTTGCTCCAACCGTCTACAACTCTGTTTGCAAAAGAAAATGTTTTAATATATTTTCAGCACCTTTGTTTTCTTAGTTAGAATCTGTGTCATTTTGTTCGTGAAGTTGCTGGTTTCAGGAATTCGTCTTTGTTAATTTGGTCTATTCCTGTTAGTATTTTGTAAGTGGTGATCATATCACCTCGCTTCTATCTTCTAGTTTTGGCATGTTTAACACTTCTAGTGTCTCCTGGTAACTTTTTTTTACTGTTCTGGAAGCCATTTTGTAGCATGTCGCTGCACCTTTTTCAGTGTATTTATGTGCTTCTTGAGATTTGGGCACCGTACAACTGCTGCATATTCCAGTTTTGGTCTCACGAATGTCATGAGCAGTTTGTTTAGTATTTCACCATCCATATAATTAAAAGCAAGTCTGAAGTTGGAAAGCGACACATACGCTCCTCTCACAATGTTCTTTATGTGTTCCTCTGACGACAGTTTACTATCCTAAACCACCCTTAGGTCTCCTTCTTTACTAGAGTTCTCTAATTCCTTACCACATAATTTGTAAATGTGGTCTATTTTCTCCGATTTCTCATTCCATAACATGGTATTTATTCACATTGAATTCCATTTGCCACTTGAAGCTCCAAGCAATTATTTTATCTAGATCATTTTGAAGGGCATTACAGTCATCTGCGTCTCCTATCTTCCCCAGTATCTTAGCATCCGCAAACATGTTCATATAATTCTGTATTCCTTCTGGTAGGTCGCTTTACTATAATTGTTCTCGTTTTAAAAATGAACTTTATACAGAGTTCATTTACTTCCGGAATAATCTTCCTAAATAATTTTATAACATAAACTGCGTTCGCCTTTTTATGCATCTCTTTCCCCTTATTTTTTTATTTCTTTCCCCGTCTTTTTTGTCTCTTTTCACTCCTCTTTTTGCATATCTTTCTTCCCTTCATATCTCTTTCCCCTCTCAATTTGTTTCCATAAGAAAAGCATTATTTTGCAGTAATAAAAGCCCGACTAACTCCTTTTTTTCTAGTATCTTGAGACTTTTCCCTGAGTCAATTAATTCCATTTGAAGGCCATTTAGTGAATGACAATGTCCGTCAGGCACCACTCCTCAAGCTGGGAAGAATAGGAAAAGTTAAGGCGAAAGTATTTTTCTTGCATTTTAATAATTTGGGAGGAATTATACAAGAATAGAATTGTATTACCGAGTTGATCGGCAGTCGAATTTATTTTATGCATTGTTTGTATTTCCGGTGTGTGTGTGTGTGTGTGTGTGTGTGTGTGTGTGTGTGTGTGTGTGTGTGTGTGTGTGTGTGTGTGTGTGTGTGTGTTGTATGTATTCTTAGATTCCCCGGGGCTTGTATTGTTAATACACTCTATATCGTGTGAATATAGTGTATATATCGTGTGTATTATCTATATCTCCTATATATCGTTTGCTATAGTTAGTTCCTGGGGGCTGTTGTATAAAATCTAATTGCCTTACTACTTGTGATAAATTTAATACAAATCAAGATGTCTGCGTATTAACAAGTGATTTTATTCACTTGCCAATTATTGTCCGCTTAACTTGTATTATATATGAACCTGTACCACACTCAGTTGTTCCCGAGTAGGTCATTATTTCGGAATATTTTGTGACGGTGTTAACCCATTTTGTTCAGTGTTCTCCGTGCTAGTAGGGAGGGAGTGATATAGGGAGGTACATAAGTGAACATCTAACAGTGATCCTCACCACTAGACCAATAATGAAGTTATGTATCATGATTTTGCCCTGAGTGCATGAACATTTTCGCCTTACAAGAATGTGTTGTGAGTAAACATGTTTGCCTTGAAGGAATGTGCTGTGTCCAAACATACTCTCTCGGGTATTGTATTGTGTATTAACATTGTAACTCAGGGATGTTTTATGTATAAACATTATAGGGAATGTGCTCTCTCTCTCTCTCTCTCTCTCTCTCTCTCTCTCTCTCTCTCTCTCTCTATCTATCTCTCTCTCTCTCTCTCTCTCTCTCTCTCTCTCTCTCTCTATCTCTCTCTCTGTATGAGGCCAAAATTGATGTGCCTTTTCTTTCTGAAGATTCCCGCCTTTTTTACCTCTAATATCTATCTTTATGTGTAATTTATCACTGCATAGAACTCTCTTTATTTACCTCTATCACTCACTGTATACGACCAGTTTTCTCTGACACATTATTGAACTTTAATAAAGTCTAAGACAAACTTTCTTTAAAACAAAACAAAATGAATATAAAAATGTCGCTCTAAGCAAAAAATCGTTTCACTCCATCAATTATTTTGGGATAATTCCGAAAGTAATATTTCTTTTTTTTCAAAACACAAAAGACTGACTTGGCGAAATAAATTGTTTTTATTTCGTGCACCGTGTTAGCCTAGCAGCATCTGTGACTATTTACCGAGTATCCTGTATCCTCTCTAGGATACAGATACATAATTATTATTTTACAAGTTCAAAAACCCTTGGAATAGACTTCTGACCTAATTGGGTCTATCTAGATTAAGGTTAGAATATTTGTTATTTATTTTCAAGTGATGCACAGGTGAAAAGTTTCAGAACTTAGAATAACTTTTGAATTTTTTTCACTTGATGCACACAGTCATTTTAGATCTAGTTCTAAAGTTCTTCATCTGATGAATAGGTGAAGGAATTTAGAACGTAATCTAGAACGGTACTATACAGTAGGTGAAGAACTTTAGAACTTGAATAAGGTTCTAAAGTTCTTCACCAAGGGAATCGAAAGATTTCAAGCACGCTATTCATGTTCTTCGAGAATCTCAAAGATACGTTTTCTGGGTCAAGAGCCACTTTAGGTAAGGTAATTAGTCTAATTTCAGGAAATATGTCCAGGTAGGTAGATGATGAACCACTCCAGGTAGATAGATGATGAACCACTCCAGGTAGGTAGATGATGAACCACTCCAGGTAGATAGATGGTGAACCACTCCAGGTAGATAGATGGTGAACCACTCCAGGTAGATAGATGGTGAACCACTCCAGGTAGATAGATGGTGAACCACTCCAGGTAGATAGAAGATGAACCACTCCAGGTAGATAGATGATGAACCACTCCAGGTAGGTAGATGATGAACCACTCCAGGTAGAAAGCGATAAAATCACTACCACAATTTCATAAAATTCCCTCCATCCTCCTGTCTATAGTTCTCTCCCAATAGCCTATCCAATCTATTCCCTCATCCTTCACCTATCCCAAAGTATCCCTTCGGTGCTTTACCAAGTCCTTTCTCCCATTCCTTTCACCCTTCTCACTCTATCCACTTTCTGGCTCTTCCTCCTTTCGCTCCTGTATCCTGAGATGATACAGGAGGCTCCTGTATCCGAAATGAATCCACCCCATCATATTTACATCCTTTCCCCACATATCCGCCATCCACACCTACATCCATTCTCAATTTATTCCACGTCCACTCCGCGTATTTCTCCCATCTACTATCCTTTCTATCCACTCCCACGCCAATGGTCTCTCTTCTCTCAGCAAAATGCTCCCTCTTGCACGCTCTCCGATCAATCTGCCACCAGTGCCTTTTTGGCAGCCTTCTCCATTCATTTAAGATCCTATTCACTACACTGCGTTTGGGGCGTTTTCTCCTCTGGACTGCTCCTTCGTGTTGGGCTTTCCACAATCACTACCATACATCTTCACCATTCTCTGTGAACTCCCATACATCTTCACCATTCTCTGTGAACTACCATACATCTTCACCATTCTCTGTGAACTCCCATACATCTTCACCATTCTCTGTGAACTACCATACATCTTCACTATTCTCTGTGAACTACCATACATCTTCACCATTCTCTGTGAACTACCATACATCTTCACCATTCTCTGTGAACTACCATACATCTTCACTATTCTCTGTGAACTACCATACATCTTCACTATTCTCTGTGAACTCCCACACATCTCCACTATTCTCTCATTTGACGTGTGTTCTACATAACAGTTTGATCTCGAGAGGCAAACTTTTATAGGTTTCCAGGGAAACCTGCATACGTAGGCCTAAACTTTAGGCCTACGTAATGGACTCGCCTGTTTGACAGGTTCCACCCAACAAGCCAGCCAGGCTAATTCCACCCCACGAGTCGTTAGTAAACCGCTCTCCACTCCTAACAATCAGTCTTGGGTAGATTTCAAAGTCATTCTGTGGCATATTGAGCTGACAACCTGCTGACAAAACGAATCTTTCAACGGTGTAACAATAGTTTGGAATACAGTATTTAATGTTAATTTGTGCTGTTTTATGTGTAGTTAAGTGTATATAAGGTTAGGTTAGGTTCATTTAGGAGGTGTTTGCAGGTTGGTAGAGAACGAGATACACTTCGAGTTGTTGCTTTATACAGAGAGAGAGAGAGAGAGAGAGAGAGAGAGAGAGAGAGAGAGAGAGAGAGAGAGAGAGAGAGAGAGAGAGAGAGAGAGAGGTACAGAGAGAGAGAGAGTGGGACAGAGAGAGAGAGAGAGAGAGAGAGAGAGAGAGAGAGAGAGAGAGAGAGAGAGAGAGAGAGAGAGGTACAGAGAGAGAGAGAGTGGGACAGAGAGAGAGAGAGAGAGAGAGAGAGAGAGAGAGAGAGAGAGAGAGAGAGAGAGAGAGAGAGAGAGAGAGAGAGAGAAAGAGAGAGAAAGAGAGAGAGAGAGAGAGAGAGAGAGAGAGAGAGAGAGAGAGAGAGAGAGAGAGAGAGAGAGAGAGAGAGAGAGAGAGAGAGAGAGAGAGGGACAGAGAGAGAGAGAGAGAGAGAGAGAGAGAGAGAGAGAGAGAGAGAGAGAGAGAGAGAGAGAGAGAGAGAGAGAGAGAGAGAGAGAGAGACAGGTCAATATCTTACCAAAATGTATATTAAAAAGCCCAGGGTTGCAGAAAACAATGGTGGTGTAATCTGCAACCTCCATTCTTGGCGGATATGTTTACTAGTTGGCGCCCCTCGTTATTATACCCCGCAGGGGATCCCCCAGTTACTCTGTGTGGGACATTGTGGGGGCATCCAACACTTAGTGTGTTTGTTTGGTGGCCTCGTACTCGCTGTTTGTGGCGCCTGGTACTTGTTGTTTGTGGCGCCTGGTACTCGTTGTTTGTGGCGCCTTGTACTCGCTGTTTGTGGCGCCTGGTACTCGTTGTTTGTGGCGCCTGGTACTCGCTGTTTGTGGCGCCTGGTACTCGTTGTTTGTGGCGCCTGGTACTCGTTGTTTGTGGCGCCTGGTACTCGCTGTTTGTGGCGCCTGGTACTCGCTGTTTGTGGCGCCTGGTACTCGCTGTTTGTGGCGCCTGGTACTCGTTGTTTGTGGCGCCTGGTACTCGTTGCTTGTGGCGCCTGGTACTCGTTGCTTGTGGCGCCTGGTACTCGTTGCTTGTGGCGCCTGGTACTCGTTGCTTGTGGCGCCTGGTACTCGTTGTTTGTGGCGCCTGGTACTCGCTGTTTGTGGCGCCTGGTACTCGCTGTTTGTGGCGCCTGGTACTCGTTGTTTGTGGCGCCTGGTACTCGTTGCTTGTGGCGCCTGGTACTCGTTGCTTGTGGCGCCTGGTACTCGTTGCTTGTGGCGCCTGGTACTCGCTGTTTGTGGCGCCTGGTACTCGCTGTTTGTGGCACCTGGTACTCGTTGTTTGTGGCGCCTGGTACTCGTTGTTTGTGGCGCCTGGTACTCGCTGTTTGTGGCGCCTGGTACTCGCTGTTTGTGGCGCCTGGTACTCGTTGTTTGTGGCGCCTGGTACTCGTTGCTTGTGGCGCCTGGTACTCGTTGCTTGTGGCGCCTGGTACTCGTTGCTTGTGGCGCCTGGTACTCGCTGTTTGTGGCGCCTGGTACTCGCTGTTTGTGGCGCCTGGTACTCGTTGTTTGTGGCGCCTGGTACTCGTTGTTTGTGGCGCCTGGTACTCGCTGTTTGTGGCGCCTGGTACTTGTTGTTTGTGGCGCCTGGTACTCGTTGTTTGTGGGGTCTGATTAATGATACCTCTATTCACCAAGCAGTCAAATAGATATGTGGGTATTAGACAGCTGCTTTGGGCTACTTCCTGGAGATCTGTGCGTGTGTGATGTGACAGTTGTAGATATAATAGAGGAAAAATAGGTCGAGAGATAGTACAGTAGACTTAACGGATAAAAAGGCGGGGTCCAAGAGCTAACAGCCCTATCAATGCACGCATATTTACTAAATACTAGCAGTAAATATGCACCCACATATACGCATATTTGTCAAGACCACTTAACATAAGGAGGGAGCCGGTCGGCCGAGCGGACAGCACGCTGGACTTGTGATCCTGTGGTCCTGGGTTCGATCCCAGGCGCCGGCGAGAAACAATGGGCAGAGTTTCTTTCAACCTATGCCCCTGTTACCTAGCAGTAAATAGGTACCTGGGTGTTAGTCAGCTGTCACGGGCTGCTTCCTGGGGGTGGAGGCCTGGTCGAGGACCGGGCCGCGGGGACACTAAAGCCCCGAAATCATCTCCAGATAACCTCCAGATAAGCTGCTATACGTTCTACCATTTCCTTTCATCTCCCATTCCTGTCTGCTGTCTCTCCCACCTCCCTGTCTCTCTCACCTCTCCGTCTCTCCCACCTCCCTGTCTCTCCCACGCCAGCCTCCCACCTCACTTTCCTCACTAGGCGCAGCTGCTATTCCTGGGAGCTAAGATATTCTGTTGACGTAGTCTTGCACACAGCAGCGTGTGAGGTATCATACAAGCCTCTGGTCCGGATTGCTGCTGTCAGTCCCTGTCTGTCTATCTGTCTGTCTGTCTGTGCTCATGTAAATATAGAAGGTCGACCAGTATGAGCATGGTTAGGAACAGATCTTATAAAAGTGTGATTTGAAAATTGGTGTATATATGTCGTGGGAAATGACAGGTGTGTGTAGTGGGAGATGACAGGTGTGTGTAGTGGGAGATGACAGGTGTGTGTAGTGGGAGATGACAGGTGTGTGTGTAGTGGGAGATGACAGGTGTGTGTAGTGGGAGATGACAGGTGTGTGTAGTGGGAGATGACAGGTGTAACCATGTCGTAGGACTATCTTTTTTTCAAGGATAATTCTGCGTGAATCGTTGAACCTCTGACTGGATGAGTGTTTATGACTCGTTAGATGTCTTCAGTAAGATTTTGTCCAATGTATTTAGCAACGTCAACGTCGTCTGCGGTTTATATATTATATATTAGTTTGTCTTTGAGCCTCCGTTATTACTTAGCATCATTTGTAATAACCTCATCCTTGGCCCAAGGTCAGGAGAAAGAGTGAGAGGCGTTGCACAATCAATCAGGCGTTGCACAATCAACCAGGCGTTGCACAATCAACTAGGGAACAAACGGCATGAACGTAAAAAGTTCTTAACACTTTGTATCCAGCTCCTGGACGGGGCCCCTTGATTGCTATCATTATATTCAATCGAGATCTCGTTATCTCCTTCAGATATTGAATTTGCTTCTTGAATGTCATTTCAGAATCATCCACATTCTTGAATACATTGGTGCATGTCTGTAGTGTTGCCACCGAGTTCCATTGCCTTATTTCTGTGCAGATATTTATAACCTTAAAAGGCTACATTTAGATATTACTTTATGTAACGTCATTTATGCTTTATTCAAAAGTGACGAACCTGTAACGACAAATACCATATCATCAGCACAGCTTAGCAATTTATCCCATTCTGTAACTATCGTGGTAAGGAGGTTTTCCCATAAGGAAAACGACCCAATTACACCAGACGACTGGTGTAATTGGGTCGTGGGAGATGACAGAGGTGTACGTGGGCCCTGGGAACTGACTGGTGTAAGGTTGTCGTTCGAGACGACTGGTATAAGCTTGACGCAAGAGGTCTGGTATAAGCATGATGAAGAATAAAGTCTAACCCAAGTTCAGGAAGACATCTTGCTAATGAAGTACCACCAGCA
Organism: Procambarus clarkii; assembly: GCF_040958095.1. NCBI lineage: Eukaryota > Metazoa > Arthropoda > Malacostraca > Decapoda > Cambaridae > Procambarus > Procambarus clarkii. The sequence goes on along the minus strand of NC_091184.1, from coordinate 31,544,796 downwards.
GGCCCCATCATCTTAGCCAAACGTTGGGGCCTCAAAATTTCCAAAGTGGTAAAGGCGAGCATCAGGCGAGAGCTGCACGTACCAAGGCTTTTCTGGGCCCAGAGTGATCGAAGTCTGATAACGAAGGAGTAGTGGAAGGCTGATAAAGTTCAGTCGAGAGAGAGAGAGAGAGAGAGAGAGAGAGAGAGAGAGAGAGAGAGAGAGAGAGAGAGAGAGAGAGAGAGAGAGAGAGAGAGAGAGAAAGAGTGAGGGATAGAGAGAGAGGCAGCTCCATCCAGGCAGCAAGTTAGCCAAACAGACAGACAGACAGACAGACAGACACTAATGACCGATCAATTCTGACAGAACAAGTGCAGCAACAACCTAAACAAACACGCTTGTACTGACAAAATAAATCTTTCTCTGACTTCCTCCCCAGGAAAGTTTCCTTACAAGTTTGTGAGTGAAGAGAGAGAGAGAGAGTTGGGGAAACCTATTTTTTTCTCCATTTTTTTTCGTAGAGAATTTTGGTTCTCCAACTCGATTTTTTTGACAGTTTTAAATTATGTTCAATTCCTTTGGTTACGTACACCGTAAACATGTGTGCAGTGAACAGGTGTAGGTGTAGGAGATATGTTGTGAAAATATGTTAGTAAACAGGTGAAAATGTCAACAGGTGTGTGTAGGTTAGCAGTTGTTGAGAAAAGCAGGTGTGTAGGTGAACAGATGTTATTTGTTGAAAGGTGTGTTGGTAAACAGATATACATGTGAACATGTGTGTAGATGAACAACTATGCATGAGAACAGGTGTGTGTGTCTGTGAACTAGTGCTGAGGTATCCAGTTGTGTGAGCACATATGTGCTACTTCTACAGGTGTGTGTTTTGAACAGATGTATAAGTCAAACCGATGAACAGCTTTAACATTATGTAAATGTACACAGTGATTAACATGTAGATGATCAGGTATGCAAGTGGAAATATGTTAATTAAAGCGTTCAGGTCAATAAGTATACAGTTGAACAGATAGACGTTCAGACGAACAAATGTTCGGATGAACAGATAGGAACGTGTGTCGGAGTCTTCATGATATTGGTTGATATGATTAATGCCCGCGTATCTATGAGTTGAACAAACATTTTCAGAATGCGAATCATCTCTCTCTCTCTCTCTCTCTCTCTCTCTCTCTCTCTCTCTCTCTCTCTCTCTCTCTCTCTCTCTCTCTCTCTCTCTCTCTCTCTCTCTCTCTCTCTCTCCTTCACTATCTCTTTCTGCCTTGCCTCGTCTGGTTTGCCCCTTTAATCATTCATCGTATTCCATCCCACGCATTTCTCGGAAACGCTTCGGTGCAAGCTTCCATGCTTTTCAATTTTCCTCTTGTGTTTCTTAAAGTAAGGATTCTGTGTACACCGGGAGAGGTCTTGCGTGGGTGGGGTGCTGTGCTCTGAATGTCGTTCCCTGATGGGTCCTGAAAGCCATGTGGATATTTGTCTGCTTCCATTGTGCCATTCAGGTTATCCTGTTTATGTGTGGCTCTGGGGTGGGGCTGTCTGCGTCCTAATGGAATATTCTGTAAAATATATGTCTGCTATGATTATTCTCATTAGGTATTATATTATATGCAAATGTTGATTGGAATTTATCCCCCAGTGTTTGATTATTGGTTTCAGGGGAAAAAAATAGTTCCTGAGTGAGTTCCTTGAGGGAATTGAATAGTTAACATACGTAATTTCTTACTCCTGGCTGTGATTCTCTGTCTCCTGTCTGCTAGGGACTCTCTCGCAGAGTACTGTGATCTCCTGGTAACTCCAATGTCTTTATCCAATTGAGTTGACCAGACCACACACTAGAAGGTGAAGGGACGACGACGTTTCGGTCCGTCCTGGACCATTCTCAAGTCGATTCAAACTAACGTCTTTATCCAATGTTTTAAAATATCCACTAATGCAAAATTGTGTCTAAAGGCTTTGCCAGCTTAGAAAAATTACTTCACCCATACCTCACGACCCTGAATGAGTGTCTTTGAACTCTAGTAGATTTGTCTCTCTCTCTGTTTCCCTGCAGTAGAGCCACGGTAGAGACTATTTACTTTACTGGAACATCTGGAAAGAATTAGTTGTCTTTTCATTTGTATTCTTTGAAGTGTTCTTTCTTCTGGTCATGCTTGTTAGCGACTCCTGCCTGCCATTCCTCGCTTCCAGTCCCTCCTTTATCTTATATAGTCTACAGCATCAGCCGTCTTCCACCTGCTGGGCAATTCCTCCCTCTGGAAAGGTGTATTTTAGAAATATTGTTCCCCGCCCCCCCTACCTCTTGTTTGACCTAGTCACTTGGCTATTGATTAACATAATCCTTCTCATTTGATCAAAGAACAGCTTGGATTAATCCTTGACCTTGGATACTATGTTATTTGTAGATTGTTCTTGTATGGCTATTGATCACAGTCTCTGATTGATCACAGTCTCTGATTGATCACAGTCTCTGATTGATCACAGTCTCTGATTGATCACAGTCTCTGATTGATCACAGTCTCTGATTGATCACAGTCTCTGATTGATCACAGTCTCTGATTGATCACAGTCTCTGATTGATCACAGTCTCACAAGTCGAGCCTGGCCTCGGGCCGGGCTTGGGGAGTAAAAGAACTCCCAGAACACCATATCAAGCAGGTATCAAGCAGATCAGCTAGGGTTGCTCCTTGGCCTGGGATGCTATGTTATTTGTGCAATATGTATTTCATTTTTCATTCGTAAAATCATAAGAACAACTAAACTGGTGAATTCCCATTTACCCATGGGAGATAACTCCTGTTATCTGTATCATAATGTTATCGTTATCATCAATATCATGATGATCTTCCGCCGGTATTTCTTTGTTAATAAAACAAAGTTTAATAAGACTGGAATTCTTTAACATATCGAAGTTAAAAGTGAAATATTTACATCACAGAAAAAATATTGGGTCAAGGTAGACCTGAGTTTTGATGATGATGCTTAAGAAAGATGAGGAGACGAGAGGAGCTGGAGTGGTCGTCATGGTAACCTGGTGGATGGAGTCTGTGGTCGTCATGGTAACCTGGTGGATGGAGTCTGTGGTCGTCATGGTAACCTGGTGGATGGAGTCTGTGGTCGTCATGGTAACCTGGTGGATGGAGTCTGTGGTCGTCATGGTTACCTGGTGGATGGAGTCTGTGGTCGTCATGGTTACCTGGTGGATGACAGATGATGTAGAAAACCTATTGGCACATATCCACCCAAATTCATTATATATATATATATATATATATATATATATATATATATATATATATATATATATATAATGTCTAATCTACGTTTGAAACAATCCAGTGTTCCCAAGTCCATTACCCAGGGTCCCAATTATCCGGTAATTTGTTCCACAAATTACCAACCCATGTTTCCAAACCAGTATTTACCCAGGTCTTTTCTAAACGTAAACTTTTATCATTTATATCCATTGCTTCCTGTTCTATTTTGTGTTGATTCCATATTGATATTCTCGTTGTTATTACCGTTCGTCCACTTTGTACACCTCTATCGTATTTCCCATAACTTTACTGGTTTCTTGAGAGTGTAAATTAAACTTTTTTTCAGACTCTTATTAGGAAGGTTTCTAATTTGTGAGAGTAACTTTGCCATCCTTCGCTGAACGCGCCAAGGGAATTTATGTTCAATTAATTGCATTGCTACCAAAATTGAAGTGCATAATCTAAATGGGGGTCTTACAAGAGTAAGATACAGCTGAAGGGTATCACCAGGTGTTTTTGCTGCTAACGTTTCTAGAAATAAGTCCTAGTGTCCTATTTGCCTTATTTCGAACATTTTTACATTGATTTTTTGGCTTTAAAATTCTACTAATCATGACTCCAGATTTTTTTCGAAATCAGAATTAGGCCTTTCAGTACTATCCAGCTGATGTGTTGTAATTCTATTATCATTACCTTGCCTCATAACCATATATTTATCAGCATAAAACTGCATCAGCCAATCTTCCCACCATTTCAAAAGTCTAACTAGATCGTCTTGAAGCGATTCGGAGTTATTAATTTATTTATATCGCAAATTTCGTATCATTTGCAAATCTGCAAATATTCCTGCTCATTCCTGAATCTCTATCACTTACATATTTGGTAAACAACAGAGGTTCCAATACACAGCCTTGAGGCACTTCACCAACAACGGTTTCCCACTCTGACTTAAGTCCATTTATACTAACTCTTTGTTTCCTTAGATATAACCATGCCCTTGTCTAACTTAAGATAACAACCCCAATACTGAGTGTCTCTCGTTCGTGTGGTAGTGTGTCAAAGTCTTGGTTAAAATCAAGGTGCACAATGTCACAAACCTGCTAGTTTAAATTTAACGAAGTCTTTGGTGAAAGTTGGTTAGAAAACAGGGTTGTTGAGTAAGACAATTAACGTGGAATCATTTAATTGTTTCAGGCGTAGGTTAGACATTTATATATATATTATATATATATATATATATATATATATATATATATATATGTATATATATATATATATATATATATATATATATATATATATATATATATATATATGTTTGGGTAGATATAAGTAGGAGCTGCCACGAATAGGCCAATAGGCTTTCTGTAGGTTAATGTTTATGTTCCTATGTATCTAAAAGCCATGCATGTTCCATAACCACTGAATGAAATACCGTTTCACTCACAGAAAGGCACATCTGTCATATTTCCCACAGAACCCACCTAAACTATCCCTGTAAGGCACACCTGTGAGCCAAAGTCACACCTGTGAGCCAAATGCTCACCTAACAGCTGCGTAGGAGACATGTGCAGGAATGACTGAAGGAAGAAGGGTATTACGACCACAAGTCCTGGGAATGACGGAGTGCGGGCTTGGAATTCCGACAAATGCGGTGGGTGCCAAATTAAGCCGGAAATCCTCCCACATCTGTAGACGAGAAGAGAATTTCATCTCGGAGTTGCGAAAGATGCTGCGGGCGAGGGAGAGAGAGAGAGAGAGAGAGAGAGAGAGAGAGAGAGAGAGAGAGAGAGAGAGAGAGAGAGAGCGATAGTTCACTGAAGCTTAGAGTCTCACTGACCCCTCGCTAATCCTCGCTAGGTGTAACAAAGTGTCACAAAAGATATTAAATAGGCAAATATTTTGCCATTTTTTTTATGAAGGAATAAGTCAGTGTCACAATGTTCTGTTAAACCTGTAATGAGTTTTTGCATCTCTTCACATTCAAGAATATCTTTGAGGTTCCTCTTGGATACAAAGCGGTCGGAGAAGAGCTTTATGTTCCCCCATCTGAAGCTTCGTCTCTAGCTCTCCTGCAGAAGCGAACGTCGAATTGCTCTCCTGGGGCCAGATTCACGAAGCACTTATGCAGGTACTTACGAACGTGTACATCTTTCCTCAATCTTTGACGGCTTTGGTTACATTTATTAAACAGTTTACAAGCATGAAAACCTCCCAATCAACTGTTGTTATTGTTATAAACAGCCTCCTGGTGCTTCGGAGCTCATTAACTGTTTAATAATTGTAAACAAACCGTCAAAGATTGAGAAAAGATGTATTAGGTTCGTAAGTGCTTGCGAAACTGCTTCGTGAATCTGTACCCTGGTCGGTAACGGGGGAGCCAATCACAGACGGCCTCTCATGCTTGTTAGACGTAGTTCCCACCAGCGTGGGTCAGTGTGGGCCTCAGTATGGCGTGGCTCCATGCTCCAGGTGAGCATGGAGCCTCTCCAAGAGATGCATGAGAAGTCTCCAAGACAATCACATGTTGCACACATGTCACTCATGCGATCTTGTTTGCATCTAAACGTGTACCAAAATGAATAAAACTAGTACACAAACAATGTCATCAACAATGACAGCAACACAAACAATAACAAACGATGCTAACGAGCCAACAGCCTATACAAGCTACCCCTACCAGAAAAAAATCTTTCATTATCTGCTGATTAACACTGAAAAAGTTTAAAAAAATATGAAAACATGTATAGGTGAGTGTGTCTGTATTACGAGGAGGCTTCCAAACTTTCAGCTTGGGAAAGACTCATATATATATATATATATATATATATATATATATATATATATATATATATATATATATATATATATATATATATATATATATATATATATATACACACACACACATTAGAGGCTTTCCCAACCAAACAACACAACCACTCGAGAGAATGAAAATGATCCACATTAAATTCGGCCACAAGCTGGAGTCCGGGAACACGTTAGCCCTGGAGGCAACATCCTCAGATCAAATATTAAAACGTTGCTCTTTGCAGGGTAATTGCTACAGTCAGAGTTTTGTTTCAGTTGTGGGGTCTGCAACGATGGATTTGTGTGGGGGCATCACCAGAGCAACCAGCTCCCCTTGTTATCCAGAGATGATGGGATTCCCATCTCTCTCTCTCTCTCTCTCTCTCTCTCTCTCTCTCTCTCTCTCTCTCTCTCTCTCTCTCTCTCTCTCTCAGATAACCGCCTGTAACTTATTGACCCGTTGAGATGGACGAGAGAGAGAGAGAGAGAGAGAGAGAGAGAGAGAGAGAGAGAGAGAGAGAGAGAGAGGAGGTAGGACCAGGGTAGAGAGGGGGTTAGTATGCAGAGGATGTAGAGAAAAGAGGAAGGAAGATGGCATGTAATTAGTGAGGAAGGGAGAAGAAGAAGAAAGAGGATGAGAAAGCGGAGGTAAGAAACTAAACGATGTGTTGTAAAGAAGAGGAAGATGCAGGAGAGAATGAGTGGGATGCTGGTGAGAGGCTGTGGAATGGTCCTCTGTCTTGGCAGGTTGGAAGAGACGTTTGGGGTGGGAGAGAGAGAGAGAGAGAGAGACAGACAGACAGACAGACAGACAGACAGACAGACAGAAAGATGTCAATACTAGAGGTAGAGAGACTAACACTCTCATCCACACACACACACACACACACACACACACACACACACACACACACACACACACACACACACACACACACACGCACACACACACACACACACACACAGGGGCCTCGTAGCCTGGTGGATAGCGCGCAGGACTCGTAATTCTGTGGCGCGGGTTCGATTCCCGCACGAGGCAGAAACAAATGGGCAAAGTTTCTTTCACCCTGAATGCCCCTGTTACCTAGCAGTAAATAGGTACCTGGGAGTTAGTCAGCTGTCACGGGCTGCTTCCTGGGGTGTGTGTGCGCGTGTGGTGTGGGAGGAAAAAAAAAAAAGTAGTTAGTAAACAGTTGATTGACAGTTGAGAGGCGGGCCGAAAGAGCATAGCTCAACCCCCGCAAACACAACTAGATGAACACACACACAGCTGGGGCCTCGCGGCTGGGTGGCCAGCGCTCGGGAGTCGTAGTCCTAAGGACCCGGGTTAGATCCCCGGCGAAGACGGAAACAAATGTTCAGAGTTTCTTTCATCTATCTATCTCTCTCTCGCTCCAGGCGAGAGAGCGATTTGCAATATCACCTTCGAAGATCACCTTACACCATATACTCCTGAGTCATGCCTTGCAACACGGATATGTGTCATTCTAATTCCTTTCACAGGGACACATATTAACACGGTCTTTAGTTCTGTGGGTAATTGCCTACTTAACATCAAATTGGACTGTAATTAGGGCTGGCTCGGCTGTTGTATTTCCGCTGTAAAGGCTTGATTTTGAAAAAAAACAGCATTTGCAGGCTCTTGTATGAAGTCATGGAACGAGCTGTCGTTGCTGTAATCTCCTCTGATGCTGTAAGCGAATTTTTTTTATTTAATTTATTTGCAATGATTTGTGCAGCTCAGCAGAATGTGTAATTTATTTTCCGGCGTGTGTTTGACCTTGTTAGGTCAAGGGCAGTTCAGTTGTTGGTGTACGTAGATAATGAACATTAATTCACTTGCTCGCGAAGGGTGAGAAAGTTAATCCCAGCGATTAGTAACTAGGATTAAGATGAGAGATTTAAAAGGCTTTGAATGATTTGATTTAATGCGTTGAAGGAGCAAAGAAATTTCCCCAAAGAGCAAGTGATTTTGTGCAAGTCACGCGGGGGAGATTATAGATTTTCCGGAGGTATTATTGATGAGGCTAATTTCAAAGAAAATTGCCCCAAGGAAAAGTAATGTGAGGTAATATTGTTCTTCCCTAACTTGTTCAGTTACGCTCGTAACTAATCGCTTCAGAGGTCGTGCTTGTTCACCTCGGAGTTCACCATGCTATCGTGGATGTTCACAATAATTGGTTATCTCGAAGTTCATCATACTACAACGACAGATTGTATTGTGTGTATATATATATCTGCAATATATTCTTTGAATTTTGCTTGAGTTCAGTGAGGGGTGAGTTAGACTGAGTAAAGTTGGGACAGGCCAGGATTTTCCATGAGTCAGTGTACTCACCAGGGGATTATCTCTAGTGGCTGAGTAAGATTAGAACTCATATGCAGGCGATGAGTCACAATAACGTGGCTAAAGTATGTTGACCAGACCACACACATGAAGGTGAAGGGACGACGACGTTTCGGTCCGTCCTGGACCATTCTCAAGTCGACTATTAGAACTCATGATTGATTAAATGTTGTGTTCAAACTAGGTAAGCTTGATATCACACCGAACTTCTCCTTACTCTCAACACTTGTCACATACAACATGAGTGGTTGGTTGCCATTCATGTCCCTAACTACTCTTACAAGCACCCCCCCCCATTGGTCCTCCTTTGTACCAGGTGAAAATTAATTCTAAATCTAATATTAATTACGTTTGCTGACAAATATAAGGTTCAGACGCTAGGCACGGATGCTAGAGTTACAGGATATCAGCTGGATAGCGATCAGATTGCAAAGTCGAATAACAAAAATAACAATTTGGTGACTAACGAACAAGATAGCCTTCATGAAGAAGATCACGTACCACGTGAGGCTAATTCTTTACTACACCGCACAGGTATGGAACCCCACATCTGAAAAAAAAAAAATTCGAAAGAAAACGTGTAAAGGTCTTTAGATATGCGACGAGACGAATTTTGGGGCTAACTATACTAAGCTACGAGCAAAGACTGTGACAACTCCACCTTGACCACACCTGACACTGTGGTCAGATGTGGTTCACCTGACCACACCTGACACTGTGGTCAGGTATGATTCATCTGAAGGGGAGAGACAACAGTGGAGACATGATAACGACATATACAATCCATCCTCCTGTTTAGATTGTACTGGTGGTAACGATGTGGCCCAACGTACATATATTGACGTAATGGGCAATTAGATAGTAGAATTATTACTATTGAATTTGAACAACCCGGAAAAGGTTTTGAATTTATGTTGCTTATAATACCTAAATTAACCATCCTGTGAGGCCTGTTTATCGTACAAAAATAGGTACCTGGGTGTTAGTCAGCTGTCACGGGCTGCTTCCTGGGGGTGGATGCCTGGTCGAAGACCGGGCCGCGGGGACACTAAAAAGCCCCGAAATCATCTCAAGATATCTCAAGAAGATAGTTACAAAATATACTATATAAAGAGGAGGATAAGTTAATATGTAAGATTCTAAAGACGATTGACTATGTAGGGAAACACGCAATGTTCAAAGTGATGACCAACATAAGCTGGAGGATCACACACGGAAACGAGTAACAAATAAATCACAGAGTAAAGAACTCCTGGGGCCAGATTCACGAAGCAGTTACGCAAGCACTTACGAGCCTGTATATCTTTTCTCAATCTTTGGCGGCTTTGTTTACAATTATTAAACAGTTAATGAGCTCCGAAGCACCAGGAGGCTGTTTATAACAATAACAACTGTTGAATGGGAAGTTTTCATGCTTGTAAACTGTTTAATAAATGTAACCAAAGCCGTCAAAGATTGAGGAAAGATGTACACGTTCGTAAATACTTGCGTAACTGCTTCGTGAATCTGGCTCCTTGACTGCAAGTGATGAATATAAGAAAGCTGCAAGAGACGAGGTATTTTGTTTGCAGCAACATATATAAAAGGTTCGAAAATTGGGGCTTTGGAACTGGCGCTTAACCCAAGAATCTCATTCATTTAGAATCATATTATTGCAGTGTTAGAAACAGGAATATTTAGAGTGGCCTGAAAGCACCAAGCATCACAGGTGTGGTCTTTGAACAATAAACAAATCATACATTCACACAAATGTGAATATACACGTGTATTAGTCTGTGTAAACAACGACAATTGAATGCAATTAATTATGAATTCGATTTTAAATGCACATGCAAAACGACAACTGGGAAAGCATTAATTCAAACGAGCACACACACACACACACACACACACACACACACACACACACACACACACACACAAAATGAGCCACAGAGATATTAGAAAGAACTTTTTTAGTGTCAGAGTGGTTGACAAATGGAATGCATTAGCAAGTGATGTGGTGGAGGCTGACTCCATACACAGTTTCAAGTGTAGATATGATAGAGCCCAGTAGGCTCAAGAATCTGTACACCTGTTGATTGACGGTTGGGAGGCGGGACCAAAGAGCCAGAGCTCAACCCCCGCAAACACAACTAGGTGAGTACAACTAGGTGAGTACAACTAGGTGAGTACACACACACACACACACACACACACACACACACACACACACACACACACACACACACACACACACTCACACACACACTCACACACACACACACACACACACAAATCATCCCCAAACTACCCAAAATCAAATCAGGAATCCATACCTCCACCAGGTGTCGTGAACTGCTCACTTGACAGAAGACGTCGCCACCTGAGACGATTCAGAGCTGACAAGTTCAACAAGGACAGTTAAAAGAGAAAGTTTTCAATTCGGCTTGTTGAGAGAACAACTTAGGAGCGTCTTCAGATCAAAAGCTTCCATTTTCAAGACAAGTTGTGTTCGTGTGGTAAGTTAGGGGACATTTACATATCATGGACGCTGGAAGGAGGGTCTGACGGACGTGGAGGGGTGGAGGAGATGAAGTCTAGGAGGAGGAAGATATTATGGAGGAGGAGAGGGAGGAGGAGGAGTAAGATAAAGGAGATGGACGTCCACTATTACCATCAGGCTGCAAGAAACACAGGGTCCAAGAGCTGGAGTTCGATCCTGGTGGTTGAGTGGATAGCACATGAGATCCGTTGTCTTGTGGACCGGGGATCGATCCCCGGTGATGGCGGAAACAAATGGGCAGAGTTTCACTTTGATGCCCCTGTTACCTAGCAGTAAATAGGTACCTGGGAGTTAGACAGCTGTTACGGGCTGCTTCCTAAGTGTGTGTGTGTGTGAAAAAAAAAATCCGCTGATTGATAATTGAAAGGCGGGCTGAAAGAGCCAGAGCTCAACCCTTCACAAGGACATCTAGGTGAATACAACTAGAAGAATACACACACTCACACCAACGCAGTAAACCTGTACATGTTTGGCAACGAAGGGAGTTTAGCAGGAGGCAGCGAGCTCCCAGCTGAGGCCAGCTGAGGCCAGCTGAGCAAAGTGGTCTTACATGTAAGTGGGTAAGTACCACCCACCTGCGCTCCACTGACCACCTACTCTTACTCCTACTTCCTTCAGGTGATGTTCGGAGGAATTGGCTCTGTGTTCCCGTCACGTCTTTAGTGTTCCTCAAGTTCCTTCTCACTTTGTGTCTATGAATTCTGTCTCTCCTTTGTTTATGGGAGTGTTGCTGTCTCTAGTGTTCCTTACTGGTTACTGGTGTTCCTTACTCGTTTTCTCACTATGTCAGTCATGTATCTGTCATGTATCATGACTACATGATACATACATGATACATGTATCTGTATCATGTATGTATCTGGTTCTTCTTGCTTTACGTCAGGTGTTACTAATTTCTTGACACGTTTAAAGCCATGCAGTGTATATACAATATTAAATATGTTTTATTTATTGATTGGATAAGTTTAGATTCAGGAAAGACCTGGGTAAATACTGGTTTAGAAATAGGGTTTTATATTTATTGAATAAATAAATGTTGGTATAAAGTCAATCAACCTGACAGCTTGTGGTCGCAAGCAAAGACCATCTGTTCATTAATCTAGCCACCGACCCCCCTCCCCTGTTTAAACAAGCCGTCTTCAGGGTATATTCATTCCATCCGGCGGCCGACCCTAGAGATGCAGTCATCAATTTTAACATGCTGTTTATTCAAAATTTTGAAAAAATTCCCGTTTTGAATGAACAGCATTTTAAAATTGATGCATGAATCTGTGGGGTGGACCACTGGATGGAATGGACTTGAGTCGAAGACGGGTTGAAATGCTTCACCCACATACTAAAAATATAAATAATCGCTAACATAACTTAAACACCTAACCTAACCTAACCAATGCCTACATATGCACAATATGCTAATATTTAGTAATATTAATTTATTTTTTAGAAAAGTCCTGTTTTCAATGAATAGAATGTTAAAATTTATGAATGCGTCTGTGGGGTCGACCGCTGGATAGAATGGACTTGGTCCGCGAATGGGTTGAACAATGAATGCTTCACCCACGTACTGCAAATACTAATAATTGTCAACAGAACTTAGAAACCTAACCTAATCGACACACGACTACATACAAATAAATTTAAATTGGACAAAATTCCTATTTTGAGCACACAGAATGTTATAAGTGAGAAATCACATTCCCTGGTGTTACAGTGGAAGCACATTCATCTCCCGATTCAGCTCTGGCTAAAGAGGGTTGTCTGGGCGTCAGTCCTTAACTGTTCGCCCAGGTGTAATTGGCTGCCTGGTTGTTAACTTACTGGCGGGTGGTGTTCCGGGTTAAGGCTTACCATGAGCTATGGGAAGGCTCTCAGCCTGCAAGCCTGCAAGCCGAAGGCTGAAGACGTCTGCTCCTGTACTCAACTGTGCAACAATAATATCTCTTGGGGTTGATCTCCGGATAGATGAGGATAGCCTTTGGACGCGTTGCAACCGCGGGGTGGTTATCATATCCACCACAATAGCAAACCAAACAATACACCGCAATACTGGTCAAATAATTCACCACAATACTGGCCAAATAATACACCACAATACTGGCCAAATAATACACCACAATACTGGCCAAATAATACACCACAATACTGACCAAATAATACACCACAATACTGGCCAAATAATACACCACAATACTGGCCAAATAATACACCACAATACTGGCCATAATACACCACAATACTGGCCAAATAATACACCACAATACTGGCCAAATAATACACCACAATACTGGCCAAATAATACACCACAATACTGGCCAAACAACAAGTATACTTCAACTGTGAGCAATGTTCAGGACTGGAGTAAAATAGAGTGTATATATTCACCGAGAATATACACACCTCTCGGTACATATATCCCAGTGTGTGTCTAAGCTTCAGCGGACCCTAAAATTTACTCGTAAAATCCGACGCACCGTGCATTCAAGATGGTTACTCCATTTAAAATATATATCAACATCACTACATGTTGCTATTCCTCTATTGTTAGGCGTCGACTGTGTTATGTGGGGATGTTTAGATTCCGCTGGCAATTGTTTACATAAACAGTAAGTGGGTGAAGCATTGAGAGAGGTGTGCTTCGACAACCCATCCTCGACTCAAGTCCATTACATCCAGTCGTCGGCCCCACAGACGCATTCATAAATTTTAACATGCTGTTCATTCAAAACGGGAATTTTCTCAAGTATAAATTAATATTATAATATATTAGCATATTGTGTATATATAGGCATAGGTTAGGTTAGGTTAGGTGTTTAGGTTCTGTTGGCGATTATTTGTATTTGTAGTACGTGGGTGAAGCATTTATAGCGTTGTGCTTCGAACAAAATTCGTCAGTGAAGCACTTGTTCCGGAAGTGTTCGAACGTCAGCAGTTGTGAGTCGTGTGTAAACTGCTTTTCATTCATAAACAGGGGGTTTGGCGGGTGCATGGAATCACTTTTGGGTCTTAAGAATTGATTAAGGTCTTAATTAAGAAGGTATAGAATTAACGTCCATTACATTAGGTCGGTGACAACCGGGGGAACGTCGGGCGACTCAGGGGGAGCCTCAGCAACGAACGGGACGCTCACCTCCTCACCCCCGGAGTCCTCCTCCAGAGGAAGCGGTGGGAAATCCTCTTCCCGGAACAAGTTGACCTGAGCAACCGGGGCGGCATCGCACCCGGCAGCCTGATGCCCCAACAGGCCACACCGGAAACAGGTACGAGGCTGCCGGGCATAGAACACCCGGACGTAGTACCCCAGAAGCCGGACCGAAGATGGAATATCCGACCGCAGGCGCATCCCCAAGGTGCGAACGTTCGTCCGCCTACCTGCATACCTCCCAGAGCTTGTTGACCCCGCACACTGATGACCGCCCCAAACCGCTGAAAGTAACGCCGGAGAACGTCCTCGGGAAACTCCAGGGGCGCCCCATGCACACTGACATACGTCAGTGCACCACTACGGTCCGAGATGGATACAGAGCCGGCACCACCCGGCAGCGACAACGAACAGCCCTCGTAACGACGGAGAAAATCACGGTACACCTCCTCCGTCACGAACTTGATGACAACCCGGTGGGCAGTTACAAGCTCAACACCGTAAATGGCCATCACAGGGACACGGAGCATGTCGCACATGACCATTTCAATAGCCGCATATCCAGCACGACCAGTGAACTCCAGGCCCACGGAGTTCACGCGCTTAACAGGAGGAAGGGGACCACCCATGGCAAGCTCGCCACGTCAACACGCAGCCAGCAACAACAGCAGGTGTGACGAAGACAGCAAACACCCCAAACTACCAGCGGCCAGACGACACGTCTGCACCTCACGGCAGCTCCAGGTGGACTCCATCGGCTGGAGTTTGTGATAGATGTGGTGTGGTGTGGCGGAAAATCCTTAAACTATTAAGAGAAATTAAGAAAAAGCAAATTAAGAAAAAAGAACAGCGTTTTCGGCCATAGTGAGTGATATAGAATTCGTTTTTATGATACTGACGAACAGTTAAGTGTTTAACGCTAGTTTAATTCTTCGTTAATGACTCGTTTTACTGGAAATATTATACAAAATCACAAGACTTTACTGCTAGAGCAGAATTACACACATTGTCGATATATCCAGTGCTCCATTTAAGTGTTAATTGTTCTGTGTTTAGTGTCGTGCAAGATTTCTTATGCAACTCAATTGGAGTATGCAAGTATGTCTCAGGAAGTTTTTTTTTTTTTTTTTATTTTTATTTTTACATGCAAGCATGCGTATAATGTACAAGAAAAACAAATATAACATAGAACAAAAGTACAAAGCACACATATGTACAAGGACAAAGGAACAAATCAATAGAAGACCAGCCAGAAGGGCTGACCACAAAAAAATGCATATACAAACAATACACAATTAGTAACACAGTGTAATACAAACATAAGGGAAAACCCCAGGACAAAATGCACACAAAGCAAGCCTGCTAACACCTCAAATACATACAGAGAGGCGAGAAACATACAAGAATAAGGACAATAACAATAAAGAAAACAGATCCGCCATAACAAACGGAAGGCAAAACATAACAAAGAGCACACGCCAACAGCCTGAAGGGCACACAATATGACAAACAAGTGCACACGACATCCATAACCGAACACACAAACGCATAGGATCCGCACACCCCCCCCCACGAGCCATACAAAAAAAAAACACAAAACAAACCGGAGCACGCAGGAACCGGGAAACAATACCCACCCCACCCACCCACATACACACCCCACAACCAGGCAACACAAAATACAGAGAAATCACTTGCGAGGAACATCGGAAGAAACGTACTTCTCCGGGAACAGCTCACAAGGATATTTCGACTTGTAAGCTTCCCAGACGAGATCTTCAAGGTCGGTAGGGTTTTTGATCCCCCGCGCTCGAGCGGGTATCATAAACTCGGGAACATCTATATCTGGCGGCATCGGCCAATGCCTAAGGTCACTGACGCAAGTCGCATAACGAGGCCGGGGAGCGCCAACCACGCCCTGCGAGGAAGCAGATGACACCGGAGAAGCGGACGAGGGACGCCGAGCCTGCCACGCCGTCGCCATCGGAGCAGGTGTCGGACGCTGAGACGATAGCACTTCCACGGATACCGCAGGAGACACGGAAGGGACTGCAGGAAACGGAAGAGGCGGCAAGACCGCTGCCGAGGAAACGGGTAACGAGGAAGGGGCCACAGAACATCCAGAGCGAGCATCCTTTCTCAACATCACCACCAGGCCACCCCGCTCACCACCAACTACAGCAGGGGGAACCACCGCCCACGAAGAACCGGAGCCATCCGACGCAGGCAACGCACCTGAAGCAGGACCCTCGGACACCGGACCAGAAGTGGAGGCCGAAACGCCGGCACCGGCATCCTCAGGCAAGTGTACCTCCGCCACCACCGTAGTGTGCACCACATCCGGAGCCACCCCACCGTCAACGGAAGGACGACACTCGTCGAATTCGCCAACATCAGCCCACACAGAAGAACGCCGGGAACGCTTAGGCTCGGGCCGCACATCATCAGACCCGGAGGCAGACTCAGCGACCCGCGCAGCACCAACCGAGCGAACCGACGCACGCCGCAGCACGGCAGCCTCCTCAACCACACGGGGCACCAGGCCAGGCACAGGAGGGAATTCCGGATCCACCTCATCTCCCAGCGCAGCCGGAACAGACGGCGAGGGTGCAGGGACCGGGACAGACACAGCAGAGGAAGAACTGGAAGACGAGGGGTCTGAGCAAACGGCAGGCGGAAGAGGCGCAGGGACATCAGCCGGAGCACTAGGCGAGGACCCAACCTCTGGAAGAGATACGGCAACAACAGGGGGCGCAACAGGCGGAGCAACAGCTGCTACAGAGGGCACCTCCTCAGCCGAAGAGACGTCCATACCCACCGAATCATCCCCCACAGGAAGGGGCGGAAAATCCTCCTCACTGAAGAGGTTCACTGGTGCAACAGGAGGCGCAGAACAGGCAGCAGCCTGATGGCCCAAAAGACCACAACGATAACACGTCCGCGGCTGACGGGCGTAAAACACCCGAACGTTGTACCCCATAAGGCGCACAGAGGACGGAATATCCGCCCGGAGTCTCATGCCCAGGGTGCGAATGTTAGACCTCACACCCTTAAGAGGACTAGAAGACACCACGTTCACTCTCACACTAACAACTGCGCCAAACCGCCCGAAATACCGCCGTAGCAGAGCCTCTGGAAACTCCAAGGGAGCCCCATGCACACTGATGTAAGTAAGTGCACCACTTCTATCCGAGAGGGTGACAATGCCCGCACCATCCGGCAGGGGCAGTGTCCGCCCCTCGTATCGCCGGAGAAAATCGCGATACGCCGCCTCCTCGGCAAACTTCACAATGGCCCTACGGGCCGTTACCAACTCGACCCCATAAATCGCAAACACAGGGACAGAGAGCATTTCACAAGCCAGGGCAATCTCCGGGTAACCAGCCCGCACAGAGAACTCTAGTCCCACAGACTGAGCCCGGACGACTGGGGGTAGAGGGACCCCCATCGTTACGCCACGTCAGCACAGGCGAGCAGACACACACCCGCCCCCAACCGGCCGAAACTGGCAAACAACACCAAACTGCTGGAGCGCCGATTCAACACGTCCGCCCCGCACCGAAGCTAGGGCCAGACTCCTGTCTCAGGAAGTGATAGGTCAATCACGTAACGAGGAAACCCCTGTTTCTTCTACGAGACAAGGTAAGCTTCACCTCGACCTCCGAGTGTCGTCTTAAGCTCTATAATTGTTACGTGTATTGCTGAAGGTATTATTGTTAATGTGACTGTTGTATGATTTTGTTAATAAATCGCTTTCATGTCATTACAGGTAAGGAGAGCGCACTCTTCGGAAGACAGAATTTCACCTATTTTAAGGTAAGCTTCAATTTCGTTTCGTTACCACTGGATTTTTAGTTATATAAATTATAAGACAGTGTTTACGAGATAATTTTGTTTAAGAAATATCAGTCTATCGTTGATCATTGAGGCGCCGATGAAAGACCGTTGCAGAATGACATGGATTGAAAAAGGATTTTTAGATAATTATACTGCAGTAGTAGGCATCCATCAGTCTTAGGATGGATATATAAGGATTATTCATATAAGGTTAAGGTAGGTGATAAGCTTGTCAACGCTTGGCGGAATCCTTAGTGGATATCAGACTTGCTATCCTATTGAAGAGTCATTAGCTGAGGTAACAATGTTCTGTTGCTCATTAGGTCGCTGGTTCGAATCCCAAGATTATTTGGGGGAGTCCTGTTGGACCCTACCATTGCCAGTTCATATTTTCTTCTACCACCGCTATTTCATTCAAATGTGTTTTGATATATTCATATTTACATATTTTATTTTGCCGAAGGGTATATACAATTATTAATCATGTATAATGATGCATCATTCATGATAATTCAAATAACTGCACAGGCAGCCATGGAAGATAGGAGCATTAATATGCATTTTGCCCAAATTATGAGGGAAAATAATTACATGCAGTTTTATTGTGTGAATTCGGAAACAAAATATTAGTTGGAGATAATATTGTATATTGTATAGTTTTGGCTTTAAACGTAAAATAGGGCCTTTTTTACAAGGCAGCATTGTGTTATTTATGCGTGTTATGCACGCTATTTTTTGTAAGTGTTTTTGAACGTGCAAAAACAATCGTTGTGTTATTTTTTGTTTACAACATGCTTGTGTTATGCAGGCGATGAGTCACAATAACGTGGCTGAAGTATGTTGACCAGACCACACACTAGAAGGTGAAGGGACGATGACGTTTCGGTCCGTCCTGGACCATTCTCAAGTTGTGACTTTCACTTGAAACTTAAGAGTTTCAAGTGAAAGTACACATCTTTTAAGGATGTATTAGGACATTCATTGAAGAGAGCTGTAAGTAGGAGGTGTAGGGGATAGTGCACATCTTTTATAAGGGTTTAGGTACCTTGTATAATTGGCCCTACTACAGCCTTACTAACAAGCGTTTCCAATTAAGAGTTTCGCTACTTTTTCTTGGGAAATATTTCTGGAATATCTGCCGAAACTGATAAGAGAAAGCATTGTCAATTGGGATTATTTTAATTGTTAGAGTCAAGGTATTCCTGTTATCGTTAGTGCCAGGGTGTTCATGTTATCGTTAGAGTTAAGGTGTTTCTGATATCGTTAGTGTCAAGGGGTTAATATTATTCTTGAATCATATTCTTGTAACCACTAACATGCCAGCGTCCTACTAACACTGGCCGACATAAACACAGTCTCCTTGTGTTTCCTTTCATTAAAGAAACTGCTTTTTCTTTGCCTTTTCTTATGTCATATATGTTATATAATGTTACAGTGTTTCTGGTGCAAAATTGTTTATAAAAAGGAGAAGGTTTACACACAGGAAATGAACACCACTTTTGCCTTCCTGAATTCCGACTATTTCGTTGTCGAGTGAGCAAAATGGTAAAGAACTGTTGGTCATATTTTGTGTTTTTTTTTTTGTTATGGCATTTATGATGATTACAATTATTCATAGTACTGGGTTTAGGTTCCGGGAGGCACGTTTGGGCTCTGTCGGGTGTTAGAACCACACGTCAGAAAATGAAGAAACGACGACGTTTCGGTCCGTTTTGGACCATTATTATGTCGTGTGGTAGGAAGGGTTTAAGAGACAAGTAAAATCTTTCTTCATATCTTTCATCTAGTTCTTGCATTGTTTTTTCTCGTTCGGGCTTCTCACCTGTCATCTTTCGGTTGTTCAGTGTATGGATGGTGTTCGCTGGATGAATAATTTATGGTCCGGCTGCATCTTTTTGATGGGGTTCGGTCTTGTATTTTGATTCCCATTCTGTCTGTTTCTGTATTGTAAGTTTTTATAGTTTTAATTTAATGAGTCTCTCTCTCTCTCTCTCTCTCTCTCTCTTCAATGTCTTCCACTCTTTAGTATTTTTTGACACACTTTCCTGCTCTCCATTTCTCTTTCCTTCTCGGTTTTCCGTTAAGTTGCTAGGGCGTGAAATGAAGCTTAAGTAAAGCCTGAGGGACCTTGGAGGCTCGCGGAGGACTTGGACACAACTTAGGGGTCAGTTTCTGAGGGCCGATCAACTTATAATAGGGGACTTAACCAGGTGAGGCGTTGAGGAAAGCTTGGTCCCTGTCGCTGGGGAAAGAGAGAGATGTTAAGATAATTATAAAGACAAAGGGCCGTTAGTATGACTATATAGCATTGGTGAGGGATGACGAGGATAAGGCAGGGATAAGGCAGATGATCTCGCTTCGTGCAGGTCTGCGTTCAATTCTCCGATCGTCCAAGTCGTTGGGTACCATTCCTTTCCGCCGTCCCATCCCAAATCCTTATCCTGACTGTTACGGCCCTCTCGGGACGCAACGGGGTTCTTACTCTGATGTAGTTAGAGGAAGATATATATCCGGCCCCAAGCCAGTAGAGGCTATCAAGGGATGTGATCCGTGCCGCAAGTAACTTAAAGGGAGTAGGGAAAGAAAGGTAAGAACTTAATATAATATAATATAATATAACCATCACCATTTAAATATATAAGAGTAAAACGTACACAAGGGGGAGGGGTATTAACACTTTACAAAGGG
This sequence comes from Procambarus clarkii, assembly GCF_040958095.1. Taxonomy (NCBI): domain Eukaryota; kingdom Metazoa; phylum Arthropoda; class Malacostraca; order Decapoda; family Cambaridae; genus Procambarus; species Procambarus clarkii. Next base: position 31,524,184 of record NC_091184.1, on the reverse strand, counting down.
GATCAACACTGTAGTCTTCTGCTGGAGACTATGGATCCTCGAAGCTAGGAGCTGAGTCCGCGGTGCTTTCTCCGTGGCCTCAAGACGTGTCCTCTGAGAACGCCGAGTCTACCCTGGCCACAGGTCAGCCACAACACAGGTCCACTGGGGGCACCGTCGTGGAGGCCGTCAACCACACGTCCAGCAGGTCTGCTGGCAGGTACTGAGCCACCAAGGCTGGTACGGCCACTCCACGAACGATATAAGGGGTACGCCCTAGACAGGAGTCTCGTGTGATATCACCAATCACCCTCCTGTCCTCAATACCCCAGTGGATTATCGTCTCCAACCGTCGGTCCCGGGTAAATCCTTCCACTGCCACTCCACTGGCAGGCTTAACACACCACAGTGTTCTTCCGGGGGGACGACGTCACGACAGCTGCAGCAAACTTCACTGTATGGAGACTGGCTGCCTCGGGTAGACTGACTACACCTTCAACACAGTGGTCCCAGGTCGGCTCTGTAAGCAGACACGTCATTAATAACCGGGACACTAATACACCACACTCACAGGCTCAGATACAAACGCCCGACATATCCACTCCATAGATGGCGCTGTCTTCGGAGCACCACCTCACCAGAGGTCAGGAGCGGCGGTGTTGAGCGCTGAACCAGACTGGAAACTGGTCCTCGAGGCCAGTACACGCTGTCCTCACTAGGTGTCGTCGTCCGTTTGGCGGGGGTTTCGGGAGCTGACCCACAGATGGCGTGTTTGTCACTGCTCCAGGCTCGGATGTTGGATCCGGGTTCGTAACACTGACCCCTTCCAAGTGCTGTAATAGTCGAAATGGCTTGGCGCTGATATGTCCTTTCCTTTTCTTTCCTTTTTTCTGTTATCTGTGGTAACAAATACCTCTCATTACTAAAAAAATCTTTCATATCTGTCATGTTTTCTAGCTTCTTCCTGGTTGAAATATTTGACTCGACTCCTCGAGAATTTTCGTTTTGTGTTATCTGGTTATATTATTTATTCATTGTTACAATTTAGTTTTTGACTATGGAACAAAATTAAGTTGCTTGTGCATCAATCTTGATATCATAAATCTATATAACCGCTTCTGTGCTTCACGCTATTTTTTTTTTACGTAAATTTTTAGCTCTCTTGTTTTGCTATTCTGTTTGTATTATATTATCTTAAAAATTCTTCTGCAGTCCTTCCTATATCTGTTATTGCCTTTTTTGCACCTCTAGTTAAGCTATACGTGGGATGTGCAGGCGATGAGTCACAATAACGTGGCTGAAGTATGTTGACCAGACCACACACTAGAAGGTGAAGGGACGACCACGTTTCGCTCCGTCCTGGACCATTCTCAAGTCAGTATACGTGGGATATTCTCAAGTGTTTTCTTTTTATTTGATATGTACGTGTGTCGTCTGCCTTGTCGTCTCCAGGTGCAGTGCATCATCTTGCTCTAGATTGACCAGACCACACACTAGAAGGTGAAAGAACGACGACGTTTCGACTTGAGAATGGTCCAGGACGGACCGAAACGTCGTCGTCCCTTCACCTTCTAGTGTGTGTGGTCTGGTCAACATCAGCCACGTTATTGTGACTCATCGTCTGCATCTTGCTCTAGAGTTATTTCGTTTGGAGGTAATCTTGTATAATTCCAGTTGGTATTTTTTCAATTTTTTATACTCTGAGCCGTCAGTTATATTATGTTGTGTGACGAGTTGATGCAGGTCTATGACAGCTCTGAGTGGAGCCTCACTTTCCAGCCAAGTTATGGCTTCATTTTTTGGTTGCATTTGTTTAATTCTAGATCCTGCTTGCATGTTGCTGCCTCTCTCTCACTTCCTGGCTCTTTCATGTGCTGTATTATAGAAAAGTGTTGTCTGCTGAGCATATGTGTCTCTCTGCATGTCTGCGCTGCATGTGTAACCTGTGTTATATTTTTGATCTCACAGCACATAAAATATCTAAGTATCATTAGATTTCCTTCTGTGATGTATGGGACGTGTTATATTTCGCTTTCATAACCTCTTTGTTACTTTCAATATTCCTTTTTTTAACTTTGATGTATTGTGAAGAGACGCGCTCCAAGGGGCACCTTACTCTGTGTACCTTCACAACCTGGTAGTTTCCAGGAAAGATTTGATTTCTTAGGAAAATATTAGATCAGTGAGTGGGATTAATATCGCGACTTCGCACTCAGAAACACGCCAATTCAGTCCAACCTCTTGGCATACTATTTTCTCATAAATTACGTCTACTTATTGAGTATTAATATTATGCATTATATTTGTTTTTATTGTGTCTGATATATTGGTCTTTACCTGTGCTGTAATTTATGGTAAATTGTCTTGTTTCTCGTCTTTAGCGTTCATTGTCTTGGTTACATATATATCCTTAAATAACATTGATGTTTGTAATTACTTCGCCCGTCTTTTGTTACAGGTTCTGGTGACAGATTTGTAGTGTGGTATGAAGTGCAGATGTTTCATTTATGTTATTGCAGTATGGGTGTTTTACATGTGTGTGTGATTGTGTATGAGTGTCTTTGCATATGTGTGCAGTGTGTATATGTGAGATTCTGTGTGATTTATACTGTGTGTGTGTGTGTGTGTGTGTGTGTGTGTGTGTGTGTGTGTGTGTGTGTGTGTGTGTGTGTGTGTGTGTGTGTGTGTGATTGTCTTTGCATATATGTGTGCAGTGTGTATATGTGAGATTCTGTGATTTATACTGTGTGTGTGTGTGTGTGTGTGTTAGTACGAGTGTGTGTGTGTGTGTGTGTGTGTGTGTGTGTGTGTGTGTGTGTGTGTGTGTGTGTGTGTGTGTGTGTGTGTGTGTGTGTGTGTGTTAGTACGAGTGTGTGTGAGTGTGTGTGTGTGTGTGTGTGTGTGTGTGTGTGTGTGTGTGTGTGTGAGTGTGTGTGTGTGTGTGTGTGTGTGTGTGTTAGTACGAGTGTGTGTGAGTGTGTGTGTGTGTGTGTGTGTGTGTGTTAGTACGAGTGTGTGTGAGTGTGTGTGTGGGTGTGTGTGTGTGTGTGTGTGTGTTAGTACGAGTGTGTGTGAGTGTGTGTGTGTGTGTGTGTGTGTGTGTTAGTACGAGTGTGTGTGAGTGTGTGTGTGGGTGTGTGTGTGTGTGTGTGTGTGTGTGTGTGTTAGTACGAGTGTGTGTGTGTGTGTGTGTGTGTGTGTGTGTGTGTGTGTGTGTGTGTTAGTACGAGTGTGTGTGAGTGTGTGTGTGTGTTAGTACGAGTGTGTGTGAGTGTGTGTGTGTGTTAGTACGAGTGTGTGTGTGGGTGATGGAAGTGGTCATATTTACCCATGTGCCCGTCCACTATATATACATTATTTTCACATCTCCTTTACTATATTCTTTAATTGTTTATCCATTATCTCTTTAAACTTAAAAAAAAACAATTCCCTACAGACACACATATAATCCATCCATGATGACCCAAGCACACGCTCCTGCCCAATGACCTCCATGCAACGTTTCTGTTTCTGAAAAAAAACATGACAAAAACGTGTTCTTAACCCCCCAGACCTTCGGCCTATATTCATAGAGGCATAGATACAAACGTCTGTGTAACAGCAACAATATACATTTATTCTGGGTATAAATATTTACAAATTTAAAGAATACTCTCTTATTTTTTTTTTTACAAACAAAGGAACTAGTTGCAAAACAGATATAGAAATTACTACTAACAGCACAACCAGCGCTCATTATCTATCAACGTAGATCAAAAAGGTGTGCAAAAATAGGAAGTAAGGTTTGTGCGTTTATATCCCGTTACTGGGACTCTCTTAGCATCGTGTAGGTGGATCACATTCGTGAACCGTCCTAGCGAAGGCAATCCTCCACGAATCCCATGAATAAGGCATTCCAAGCCGAACCACTGGATGAGATATGAATAGCCAGACGAAGGTAATCTATCATACACTGCCTGAAGGAGGCTTCCTAAGTAGAATCACTTGAGATAGACACCCCCAGGAGCCCCTCTATTTCACTCGTTCTCGCTAGCCTCGCGTCTTAACGAGGACAAGCTAGTTAAACAGACCAGTTAAGAGAATTCTCAACTAGAGGTCAGGAAGGTCTCGTTCACAAGAACACATAGTGTGGGTAGCTACCAGGCACGCACCTGGAGGCTGGTCTTAGCTACCAGGCACGCTCCTGGAAGCTGGTCTTAGCTACCAGCCACGCACCTGGAAGCTGGTCTTAGCTACCAGCTACGCACCTGGAGGCTGGTCTTAGCTACCAGCCACGCACCTGGAAGCTGGTCTTAGCTACCAGGCACGCACCTGGAAGCTGGTCTTAGCTACCAGGCACGCACCTGGAAGCTGGTCTTAGCTACCAGCCACGCACCTGGAAGCTGGTCTTAGCTACCAGCCACGCACCTGGAGGCTGGTCTTAGCTACCAGGCACGCACCTGGAGGCTGGTCTTAGCTACCAGGCACGCACCTGGAAGCTGGTCTTAGCTACCAGCCACGCACCTGGAAGCTGGTCTTAGCTACCAGCCACGCACCTGGAGGCTGGTCTTAGCTACCAGCCACGCACCTGGAGGCTGGTCTTAGCTACCAGCCACGCACCTGGAGGCTGGTCTTAGCTACCAGGCACGCACCTGGAAGCTGGTCTTAGCTACCAGGCACGCACCTGGAGGCTGAAGAGTAATATGGCCACTATGTTGGGTATATATTACACTTGTCTACTACCCTTCTCAGTTATGTTATCATGGTACCTATGGTGGCTGTCCGCTATCATGCCCGCTAAGCATCATCAGACTGTATGGTCTTTCGCAGCTGTATGAATGTATGTGTTTCTTGGTGCCATGCTTTGGTAATTTGACTGGTATTGTTTCTCTTAAGCCCAATAGTTTGGGCATGCATGGTACCATGGAATCTAAATGATTACCTAACCTTATAACATACATATCGTTATATTCAGGGCCATGGTATGCCATGGTTTCCACGCAATCTCAACTACCCCATCCTTAACTATGTAATTAGTAATGGCATTACAGCTTCGATAAAATATGCATTTCACTAAGCACTAAAATTACCTGTACACTGTAGGCCTATATTCCTCCTCTCTCCATCAGGTATGCCTATAAAAAATAAAGTGGGAGATTGCCTACCGATATTGCTATGCACATAGGTTTATTACTCGTTTTCTATGCTTCTATAATTCATTCCTCTGTTCCCTTGGTCACTATACATAATCTTTTTTTTCAGCATTTTTGAGTCGGCAAAGACGATCAACAAAATCTATTATTAAACTCCTTGTAAACTACCACAGTATGATGATCCTCTGAAGGCATATGCTTATGCTAAACTAACAGGTTGCTTGATCTAAATTACAGGGTTATGTTAAAGATTTAGTTGCTATCACTATTGCATCACGTGGATACATATGTTCTATCACGTAGATACATATGCTGCGTCACGTGGATACATATATATATATATATATATATATATATATATATATATATATATATATATATATATATATATATATATATATATATATATATGTTGTATAGCGTAGATACGTGTGATGAATTGCTGAGAGTGTTTGTATACTTGTATAAAATGCATGAAATACTGAAACTAGGTATTTTTTGACAGTGTTGACAGTATTGACAGAAAGATAGCGTTGAATAAAGTCGCGGAAAATAGTATACTTGGCTGCTGAGTGTCTCAAAACAGGAGACCAATTGAGGAGTAATAGGCAGAGGTAACCATGAGACCATTAACCATCACTGGTTATCGTCTATAGTTTCCTCCCAGGATCTACCATTGCCTCCCATTACCTGTTATCACTTTGCATTATTTTACATTCGTTATCTACCATCACTTCCTCTCGTCTGACGTTATCTAATACCCCCGTTACTATAAACGTGATCGTCACCCAATTGCTTTACATTTCTAATTATCTGAGGAATTATATAATTGTTTTCTTGGGTGTATATATAATGGCGTTGGCTAGCTTATCTGTTAAGGGGTTGGCCTGATTGGCTAAGCAGCTTTATGTTCGTTTGGCAAATGCTATTTATCTTCCCGTTTACTCAGTCCTGTTGATAGGAAACAGGGGAGCAACGGTCTTGGATACATGGCTTGAGTTTATGACAGTCTAAAACAGTCTATTAGGACGTAGTGACTGTCAGTGCAGCAGCAGCTGTTGGTGGTGTGATAGAGCAGGCGTGGAGTGACAGTCTGATGGTTGAGGGCCAGTCTTTGAGTGACAGTCTGATGGTTGAGGGCCAGTCTTTGAGTGACAGCTTGCAGTGCTAATATTTAAGTGCCGCAGTATGAGTTTCATGTTATATCTATCGGGTCACTGTGGCATTTATAGCTCAGACCATTAGTGAGTCAGTCAGAGCGACGGCCACAAGCCAACTAGTCACTAGTAGACTGAACGATGACTTGAAGGCATCTAGTCACTTATAGTCTATCAGAGTCGCGCGAAGCCCAAGGAGCTTTTCTACTGCGTTTGGGATATTACCTGTTCAGTTGTATAGAGATTCCCTCACCCCTCACACACTAGCCAGCCTCCCTTACTGCTGCCAGTGATAACTGAGAGTAACATAACTCTTGGCAACTCTGAAGAGTGAAAGTTGCACTCCGTATAGCGCTGTGGACTATTTTAATCCAGCCTGATAGCCCGACATTGCTTGAGGGGGCCAGGCACTATTCACATCTAGAATGGAGTTTGATCGTAGATTGATGCTAGCACTTAATCGTGGGTCAATGCTGGCACTAGATGGTATAGACATATTCTTGCCAAGAATCTAAAGTAATTAAATGGAGTTATTCCTCCCAACTATGAATAATGAATAGGATTTCCTTTATTTGTTTCATTTTTAAGAATCGTACCGTTCCGAACTTCATGGTAGTACGCCTTTTACTGCACGAAAGGTACGAAATCGTTCGCCTGGTACGCGGCGAGAGATAGAGAGAAAGAGCAGCGTTTGCAGCAGTCAATATAATGCTCTGAAGCACAATGCTTCTCAAACTTTGATATATGCAATCGAAACAATTCATGGTGATTTTTTTTGGCTATCAGCCAGAGCCAGTAGGGAAATATATATATGACTATTTGGACTACGGAACATAAGATATACTTTCAACTACGGACGAGACTTAGCCGTAAGCTTATGGCAGAGAGAAGCATAGACACAAAATAAAATAGTCGACAATAAAGATGGTGCATGAAATGATACAAGAGAACCAGCAACAATATTATAATGTTTATGCCGATGATTCAGTACATGTTCCCCCGTGTACTTGAAGACACACACACGCACACACACACACACACACACAAACGTACCTGAACACTCAAAAAAAAAAAAAAACAGACACGCTCACGCAACAGCGGAAGAAGCAGCAGCAGCAGCAGTAGCAGCAGCAGCAACAGCAGTACTATTAGAAACAGTAACACGAGAAAAGTCTCACCCTCTGTACAACAGAACTGTGTGCTAAGGCACTTTGCATTGTATAATGGTAACGCTACACAGCAGTCCGAATACAGCGGGTGTGACCAGTTGTGGGACTTTGAGCCGTTCGCCACCTTACAGGACAATGGAGGCTTCCACCAGGCTCTCAGGGGCTTCCGTGTGTGTTGCGTAGAAGCCTCACGGTAGCCTCGTGGAAGCCTCGGGGCAGAGCACGGCTTACACATCACACAAACCCCCAAACATTCACACTAATGCTGGATGAGTTTTACAAGGGAAAAAAATGTACATCAAATGATCACCTTGTTATATATATATATATATATATATATATATATATATATATATATATATATATATATATATATATATATATATATATATATATATATATGACATTTCTGCACATGAAAGTCTTGTCAAAATATACATAGGCTACACATAATACACGTGTGAATCTACAAGCCTAACAATGGGTACTTTTTGTCTGTCCTCGCCTCCTTAATCACAGTCTAAAAAATCCAGTTCTTTCGTGTGAGCAGCACGGATAAATATACTCTATACATAGTATATGCAACAGTTTCTGTATAATTTGTGTATTCATCTGTTATACTGTAGCGCTATGAAACACTAAACTATGTATGTTACAGGCTTTACGATATGCAGGCTAGGCCTTATCTACACATGGAAAAAAATAAATAATTTGGAGTCATATTTTTAGGTCAGCTAGAACGAGACTGCAGCGATTAAACAGAGAATAAAGCTTTGGTAGTGGTGGTAGTGGTGGTGGTAGTGGTGTAGTACACGACAAGTATCCCCCAGGTATCCACCCAGTATACACACACATACACACACACACACACACCTATATTCTAATGTTAAGGCAGCAATTAAACTTAAAAAGAAACTAGGAGGAATGTCTACTATGCAGTCTGGCATTGGGCGCTGCAGTCTCGAACTTGGCCAAGCATGCCCCCAACACTCCTAATTTACTCCTCTGATTGTCGCAAAGTTTCGCTATCCGCGCCATTCACTGATATAAATAATTAAAAAATCATTCATTTATTTCAAGAGGTCTCAAAAGTTAGTAATCACTTATAGAGTTCGAGTATTTTTTTTTTATTATTATTATTTGTTCCCGATCTTTGTAGCAAAAGTAAAACTTTTTCGTTCTGTACCACAAATTAACATTAAGTTCTCTCTAGAGACGGTGATTCTGTACACTGTACACGGAGTATGGTTGTGGAGTCACTCTTGTAACTCTAATGCTCGTTCTCCCCCATTCAGAAATCTCCACGTGGTGTTGTTTACAAACAAACGTCCTTACACGTGTCATTGTTTACAAACAAACGTCCGTACATGTGTCATTGTTTACATTGCCCCACGCGTCTCAAGTTGTTTACACTGAGACACGCAACTTCCTCCCACCATGGAACACGCTCCGGGTGTCGGTGGTTCCTTAAGACCTCCTCACACAAGCCACAGCAACATCAGGCAACAGTATCAAACTTGACCGACGTGTTGGTAGGACAAACCAGTCAACAGGAGGCTAATTTGTCCTACCGTTGTCTTAACAAGAAAAACGCCGCAAGCGCAAGGAATAATGAACGCTAACTTTAGGTAGCATAAAGGCGTGGAGCTGCAATGGGCCTCTTCCCCCTGTGAGACCCACAGTAGCTACCTGAGGTTTATAGGCGCCAGACGTAACTTACAGCCTAACTAGAACGTAACAACCGGGTGGGAAGCAACGCAAACGAGGAAGCGGGGCGAGGAGGTCTGATTGGCCAGGTGGCCTTTTACCCGTCCACTGTTAACAGCTCTTCTGCTACACTAACGCTCCGAGATATAACCCTTAATTTGATGTTATATGTCAAAGCTTTCTACGAGGTCTGAAGTGGGCATGACACTGGTGGCGAAGTCAGGCCGTCTGTCAGGTGGTCAATAAGACCATTGATCTCACGAATACACATTGGTACTTTTGAGTACTTTCGGGACCATACTCAAAAGGCTGGTACTTTGATGGTAGAGACTTGCTCTGTGATGGAAATAACGAATTGGTTACCGGAAACAGCACGTTCGGCCCCTGTCAATAACTCGGAGGGTGACACTAGGAGGAGTGAGTGGACGCACCCACACTAGGAGTGTGAGTGGACGCACCCACACTAGGAGGAGTGTGGGTGGACGCACCCACACTAGGAGGAGTGTGGGTGGACGCACCCACACTAGGAGGAGTGTGAGTGGACGCACCCAACTTATTTACAATAACAACCAGATTGTCTGCTGTTCCAGCACGGAATGTATCGACTTGTGTACCACTGCTGAGCGCAGCTGCAATCGTCCACAGTTTTAGTAGGATTCGCTAGACACAGTCAGGGTGGTACAGGTATGATCGGTGAAGGAACGCCCAATGTTGTTATTGTTTTAGATTCAGCTACTCGGAACAAAAGTTCCAAGTAGCACGGTCTATGGTGAGCCCGTAGTGGACTGGGAACATCCAAAAAAACCGAACGCCATAATGGAACATTTGGGTCGTTAACAAGATGTATGGAACTAGGGTAAGTGATAAACAGGACATAGGAGACGCGTGAAGAGGCATAACGATAGTGGGAAGTGGATAGAAAAACAGATATAGTGAATGGAACAGCCAGGTGTTAAATGGAGCATCAAAGACCTTGTATGAAATATTTAACTTTAGGTTTCCCTTATGTTACTGAACGGCCTTGCTTCTTGTTGGATCAGCGTTCGATCCCCGATAGTCAACGTGATTGTGCCAAGTTAATTGAGTACGTCTTCATAATTAAGTCCCTTGTCCACGTATCCCTGCTATATGTCCTCGCCTTATATCACTCATAAGGGCTATGTGCCCTTACTTTTTCACCACTTTCTGATACTTTTCCTTAACTTTCTTGCCTATATTGCTCTTCCGGACGCACCTCGACCAGCAAGGAACGCCTCAAATGTCACCACCTTCCTCCTCTCGTCACACTAATTACTGCTACTATTTACCATCGTTCTAAAACCGCAAATCTCCAAACATTCTCCAGGTATATTACGGCATGTTTCCCATATGGTATCTCTCTCTCTTGTCGGGAACTGTGGCCTATATAATTCTCTACGTGTGTGGATCTTTGTCATTGTGTACTGAAGGGCACTATGCCTTCTGCGCTACGGTCACGTTTGCGACACAGACGATGGGTAAAGCGACCTTTGCTTCTCACTGCGGTAAAGCCCTTTTTTTACTATAAAATATATGTAATTAAATTATGCAATTCTCGGGTATAATGATAAAGCTATTTTTCTGTTCCGGTACGTTTTTGTTCGCATTTTAATGATTTTTACGTCTAATATGATGTTTCTCATATATTTTTGGGGGCATTATTATTTTATACCACAGACGTGGCCACACATTTACAATGCTAACCAGCATGTAATGATTTTCCTGGATTGTACCTGGCTGGGGTTTTGAGAGTTCTTCCAGTTCCAAAGCCTGGCCCAAGGTCAGGCTTAACTTAAGATTAACGTCAGCCAACGGGTTTTTCCTCTATCTACGCTTTCAATGACCCTCTTCTGTCCTCTACCTGTAGTCCATTCTAGGGTTTTATCTATACTCTCACCCCTTTCACCTTCTCCTCACCCGCACCTAATCTGTTTCCTTTCAACTTCCTCTTGAGCACTATACACTGAGCACCTCTTCTCCTACACCCCGTCCACCTTAAGCATACATAATACCCCTACAATATTTAGATTTTGCTCACTTTCTACGGTTTCTTTCTACGGAAACCATCAAACGACGGTCTCAGCGATCAGTGTTCGCTTAAAACCACAAAGTCGATATATAACAACAATTATCCACAATTGTTTTGTTCACATATAACATTGGAGACAACATGAATGGGCAGTAGTGTGCATATTGTCAGCTTTTTCTACGATGGGACAACAGAATTTTCCAATGGCACATTTCTTTTCATAAATGTATCCCAATTTTTTTTAGGGGGAGGGGGATAATAAAATTAGTTGAAAATCGATTTTAGCCAATCACCCCTTCACCCACTTTGTGTCTGGTCTCCTTGGCTCGTTTGGGTTGTCTAATCCATATGAGCAATGGAAGCAAAATTGGTAACGGAAGACTCTAGCACATTGTCGAAATATTTTCGCGTCCAAACACCACCCGTTACTCTGGTGTCTCATTCAATCAACGAAGGTCAACGCTACTACGTTGCCAAAGGTCAGAGATCGCTAGTGGTCAACCCCCCCCCCCCTAGTGATCATTTAACTCATTGGAAAACGCTTTTGAAAACATTTTCGCTTCCGGAAATCACCTCGTATGTTAGTTAACAAAGGTCGTTGTGCTGTTACGTTGGAGAAAGGTCAAAGAGCGATTGTGATCATCTCGAAGGTCATTAAACTCACCGGGGAAAAAAACACGTGTGATTGTTTTTCAAGGTTGGAATGGTAGTGGTTATAGGTATTTGGCACAAATGCTTTCAAATTGGTTTTTAGGTGTTTTTTTTGCAATGTTATCGATATTCTCATAACATTCTTCTCAAAGAGGAATGTACAGCACTCTTTTATGGAAACCAAAATTTTTTTTTTTTTTGACAGTACTTTGCTCTGAGTTAAATAAAAAATATAAATTTAAATCAAAAGAAACGATCACTGGTCTCTCGTATTTTCCGAATGTCAAATATACCACTTAAATATTTGTTGTCCTTCAAGATCACTTACATTTACTTTACAGCATATATATTTTTTTTTAGCATTAAGAGACCAGTTATTTTTCGCTACTAGATCACAATCATTTGTCAATCAAGATCACACAAGTCCAATCATCTGCTATTCATGAGAATAAAACGGATTCCTGTCATAAATCGGATTCAACTTTCCATTCGTCGAAAATTGATGCGCAGTTTCCAGCGATAAATCACGATGATTTCCCCTGAATTAACTCGTCAACAAGAGTGTCATTCTGTGGCAAGTTGCTGGGATGATGAAGTGAGGCTTTATTTCTAGATGTCGCCGGATGCTGGCGACAGAGATGAATGCCGTTTGGATGCTGGTATGAGAGATGCCGCCTGCCGTCAGACGTATCTAATGACGTGGATGTCACTTAATGCCGGCTAATAACAACATTGGAGGATGCGGAAGTCACCAGGGATGTTGTGAGATCTCAGTTGATCTTCGAATCAGTCGAAGATGTAGGTACAGTTAGTCTTCCCTTTCAAGTACTCCGGGTGGATCTCCTCCTCCTGTGGCTCCACTCCCTTGGCCAGCAGGTCATCCCGCACCTGCAGGAGATACGAAACAGATTTGGTCAGACTAGAAATAAAAATGAATTTTGGAGAATTGATTTTTGAATTACCACCAACAGTGAAAAGATATCAGGTGTCAGGTAGAAACAGATAGGCAATCGTAGCTAAATATCTAAAACATATCGTGACCTTTTATCAGACCAAATGTGGAATAATGCAGCAGTGGGAGTGACATTCAACAATAAATTAGACAGACAAGGATTAAACAAACAATTGGAGACTATAAGAAACGGGTAAACATAAAAAAAAGATGGATAAACAGGGCAAACAAGGAAAGAGAATAAGGGGGAAGCAAGACTAACAACAGAAAATGATCGTAAAAAAATTTAAATAAAGGAGGAAATAAGAAGAAAAATGATAATAAAATAACTACTTTTCCAAAGCATATAAGGATCTTACGAGTAAGGTCAGAGAAACCGTATTACTGCAGCATCAAGTACAACTACTCGAGTTTGTGGTTCAGTAAGTGACAGAAACTTGAAGACGGGTATAAGAAGTGCAGAATATTTCTTGGAGAGTTATGGAAGGCTGTGACAGAGGTGGACATCTTCTCTCACTCTCCTCTCTCAGTGAGAGATGGTGTCTCTCCCTCAGTGAGAGATAGCGAGAACCTTCGGAAACCTTTAAAGTTTATATATGTTTATATGATATTCCCAAGACGACGGGAATGCTACATGATTCAATTATATTATCTAGATAACAAATAGGTCAGCAACTCTCTCTCTCTGCCTGTCTTATAGCTCCGCCGTGCCTGTCAGTCTCTCTCTCTCTCTCTCTCTCTCTCCCTCTTTCTCTCTCTCCTTCTCTCTCTCTCTCTCTCTCTCCTTCTCTCTCTCTCTCTCTCTCTCTCTCTCTCTCTCTCTCTCTCTCTCTCTCTCTCTCTCTCTCTCTCTCTCTCTCTCTCTCTCTCTCTCTCTCTCTCTCTCTCTCTCTCTCTCCCTCTTTCTCTCTCTCCTTCTCTCTCTCTCTCTCTCTCTCCTTCTCTCTCTCTCTCTCTCTCTCTCTCTCTCTCTCTCTCTCTCTCTCTCTCTCTCTCTCTCTCTCTCTCTCTCTCTCTCTCTCTCTCTCTCTCACAGGGAAACACTCACCCTCTCCACCTCTGAGAAGACTCTGATGATATTCTCTCCTATGAGCTTCCTGATGTCAGACACGGTCCAGTTCGAATCCCTCAGGAGCTCCGCCAGCAGCCACGGGTACTTACTCACATCCTCCAGTCCTTGCGGCGTCCTGCGAAAGGAAGTGATTAACAGTTGAGGCGGGGAAAGTAGAGAGGGGAAGTACTATGACGAATTAGCATTGGAATTCTGGCGAAGAGGGTAGAGATGATTAACAGAGAGGGAGTAGTTTGAGGGTTGGTGACAGGGATGTAACGAGGAAGAGTGACGGACAGAGAAGTGGCGTGACGGTTGTAGTGGTGTGTAGAAGTGTCCGGGGGGGGGGGGGAGAGGTGGGAATTGTTTAGGGGTAGTTAATGGCCAGGTGTTGATATGTGAGGCCGGGACGTCAGGTGGGTAATTAGTGTATAGGTGATTGGGGGATTGGTAAGATGCCGGTAAGTGTTAGCGAGAAGAGTTGTGGTAACTAGTTTCACTCTTGCAACCACTATCTCCACCCCCTGCAACCACTATCTCCACCCCCTGCAACCACTATCTCCACCCCCTGCAACCACTATCTCCACCCCCTGCAACCACTATCTCCACCCCCTGCAACCACTATCTCCACCCCCTGCAACCACCACCTCCACCCCCTGCAACCACTATCTCCACCCCCTGCAACCACTATCTCCACCCCCTGCAACCACTATCTCCACCCCCTGCAACCACTATCTCCACCCCCTGCAACCACTATCTCCACCCCCTGCAACCACTATCTCCACCCCCTGCAACCACTATCTCCACCCCCTGCAACCACTATCTCCACCCCCTGCAACCACTATCTCCACCCCCTGCAACCACTATCTCCACCCCCTGCAACCACTATCTCCACCCCCTGCAACCACTATCTCCACCCCCTGCAACCACTATCTCCACCCCCTGCAACCACTATCTCCACCCCCTGCAACCACTATCTCCACCCCCTGCAACCACTATCTCCACCCCCTGCAACCACTATCTCCACCCCCTGCAACCACTACCTCCACCCCCTGCAACCACTATCTCCACTCCCTGCAACCACTATCTCCACCCCCTGCAACCACTACCTCCACCCCCTGCAACCACCACCTCCACCCCTGCAACCACTACCTCCACCCCCTGCAACCACTACCTCCACCCCTGCAACCACCACCTCCACCCCCTGCAACCACCACCTCCACCCCCTGCAACCACCACCTCCACCCCTGCAACCACCACCTCCACCCCTGCAACCACCATCTCCACCCCTGCAACCACCACCTCCACCCCTGCAACCACCACCTCCACCCCTGCAACCACCACCTCCAGCCCTGCAACCACCACCTCCAGCCCTGCAACCACCACCACCCCCTGCAACCACCACCTCCACCCCTGCAACCACCACCTCCACCCCCTGCAACCACCACCTCCACCCCTGCAACCACCACCTCCACCCCCTGCAACCACCACCTCCACCCCTGCAACCACTACCTCCACCCCCTACAACCACCACCTCCACCCCTGCAACCACTACTTCCACCCCTGCAACCACCACCTCCACCCCTGCAACCATTACTTCCACCCCTGCAACCACCACCTCCACCCCTGCAACCACTACTTCCACCCCTGCAACCACCACCTCCACTCCTGCAACCACTACTTCCACCCCTGCAACCACCACCTCCACCCCTGCAACCACTACTTCCACCCCTGCAACCACCACCTCCACCCCTGCAACCACTACTTCCACCCCTGCAACCACCACCTCCACTCCTGCAACCACTACTTCCACCCCTGCAACCACCACCTCCACCCCTGCAACCACTACTTCCACCCCTGCAACCACCACCTCCACCCCTGCAACCACTACTTCCACCCCTGCAACCACTACCTCCACCCCTGCAACCTCTACCTCCACCCCTGCAACCACTACCTCCACCCCTGCAACCATCACCTCCACCCCCTGCAACCACTACCTCCACCCCTGCAACCACCACCTCCACCCCTGCATCACCGTAGTCAAAATAAACCTCCCATCAACTCAACATCAAACTTTTGGAAAATAAAATATTTTGAACTAATCCCTCATTAGTTATTGTCCAACTAAATCCAGTTTAATTGGGGCCGAGTCGCGTAATAGGGAACTGAAATATAAATTGGGATAAGAGGTGATTTTTTGAGACAAAATATATAGGTTTAAATGGAATTAACCTTTTTTTTTTATTCCGCAAAGGTGTATCTATAATTGGTTTCTTCCTGGCGAAGAAAGTCATTTCGTCCCATTTATTTTAACTTTTTTAATAGGGATAAACAATTATGGCTATACCAAAGGGATATATAATACACAGAGATATACTTCGCTTCGCAGTGCGTGTATACTAATGCTTCCTTTTGTCCAAGACAATATACTGAGGAATATAGGATACTGGTCGGTCAGCAAGTTTCTGAACTGCTTTTAATAACTCTCAAGAGTTCATTAAGACGAAAACTAAATTGTTGGTATATATCTTTATCTATAGAAAATAAACTTACACGAATCTTTTTGCGTGTCGAAATTGTCTCGTGGTCTTTAGAAAGATTTCATTCATTGGGAAACGAATATCTAAGACACCTTGTGAGGACAAAGTCATCAATGGCTTGTTTAGTCACTCTGATCGTCCAAGCTGGTGATTCACGTCTAAATATCCCCCAGCTTTATGACCGAGTGGTTCAAAGAGACGATATTAGTCTCTGGGAGGCGTGAGATCGGAAAAGGTGGTCGTGAGACCGCTTCGTAAATGCAGAATTTGATTAGCGATGAATGTTGGCTTTTATTGCAATAAATGCCATGGGGGCAACCAAAGATATGTGTTTTTTTCAGTATCGCCAGGAAATAGAAACTGCTACTCTAAAGAAACGTTTTGTAACAAAACGTTTGGTGAAAGAAACGAGAACTATAAGAAATAACACTTTGGCCTTCGCTTCAATCGTTTTTTCAATGCAACTTTCACAGGTGGTATTTGAGATTCTCTCAAGCTTGCCACCGATGCACTATTGTATGGGGTGTTGCATGCTGCAATGGGAGTCATGGAATCAACCCATTGTGCACAGGTTGTGTTCATTGTCTACCTTTTGTAAACCTGTAGACACACCTAACATATTTAACATGCAGTGAAAGCTGTTGGCTCGAGCAGTATGATGACACTGCAAGGTACAGTATAGGTTGTTTCATCAAGGAGATTGGCTGCTTTAACACTTACAGGCGCAGACAAACGTTTCATCTCGCTCGTTCAAGCTGCCTGTTGAGTGTGGGATAATGCCAGACGATCTAAAGGGATTTCCTCAGGTCAGTTTATTACCCCCAGGTGATCCAAAGGGATTATCTCAGGGCAGGTAATTCGTAGCTGATGCAACTAGCGATGATAGTGATGATGACGTGGCTATGATGTGTCTGTGGTCTCAGCACGTCACGTTATCTCTTAAGAAACA
The DNA here is from genome assembly GCF_040958095.1 of Procambarus clarkii. Lineage (NCBI taxonomy): Eukaryota > Metazoa > Arthropoda > Malacostraca > Decapoda > Cambaridae > Procambarus > Procambarus clarkii. Next base: position 31,506,850 of record NC_091184.1, on the reverse strand, counting down.
ATCTAAGGCTACAATTTGCAGACGATGAGTCACAATAACCTGGCTGAAATAGGTTGACCAGACCACACACTAGAAAGTGAAGGGACGACGACGTTTCGGTCCGTCCTGGACCATTTTCAAGTCGATTGTGAGGCTATCTTCTTGAGGTTATCTTGAGATGATTTCGGGGCTTTAGTGACCCCGCGGCCCGGTCCTCGACCAGGCCTCCACCCCCAGGAAGCAGCCCGTGACAGCTGTCTAACACCCAGGTAACTATTTTACTGCTAGGTAACAGGGGCATAGGGTGAAAGAAACTCTGCCCATTGTTTCTCGCCGGCGCCTGGGATCGAACCCAGGACCACAGGATCACAAGTCCCGCGTGCTGTCCGCTCGGCCGACCGGCTACAATATATCCACGCTGTTAAACAGTTTCCTGATTGGTGGCCACAAAGTACCGGGGTACGTGGGTGGTAGTTTAGGCCTGATTGATCGTAACTATAAGACGTGTTGCGTGGAACAATCAGGACAATTAAATAGTTTTATTGATTGACCAGACCACACACTAGAAGTTGAAGGGACGACGAAGTTTCGGTCAGTCCTGGACCATTCTCAAGTCGATTGTGGACCGAAACGTCGTCGTCCCTTCAACTTCTAGTGTGTGGTCTGGTCAACATACTTCAGCCACGTTATTGTGACTCATCGCCTGTAAATAGTTTTACTAACACCGTCTAAGTCCATGGCAACGTCTAACTCTAATAGTTATTAAAATACACAGAGAGATATCACACTAACGTGATTCATCGATAGGAAGCCCGAAGGAGCCGTTATAAGGATTCGAACCTGTGCGATGGCTGTTCCCAGACACATTCCCGGCAAGTGCTTAGGTTCGAATCCTTATCACTGCTTCTTCGGATTTTCTCAGTTATTAAAATAATCTACGAAGCGGCCAGGAATCCCGCGGTGCTATTTAGACAATCGTAGTGAACTGGCGAAGATAGGGATAAATCGCGATAAGGTAACCAGATGCAACAGACTGAGGGAAGATTTTTCATCACGATTTATCAGAGTGATCCTTAGAGTTGCTGAACATTTAAGATAACCCAGTTCGAGTACAGTTTATGCACAGTGATAACAGAAAAGATTGAATCGTGTTAAGTTGAATTCCATCCGTGAGACAGAGGAATTGGACCGTGACTCTGCCCATGACGTGAGCTGTCACCTGTGAACTCCCGTGAACCCGTGCGGTAAATCACGCGCCTTCAAAGTAGTGAAGCCCGCACCAACGTGAATTTCGAGTCGCAGTTCTGCTGTTTTAGCCACCACGTATCGCCAAAAATTTTCCACCGACCGACCACGTGTAACGTTACCAAACACGTGGTACCTCAAGTCTCCGTATACGTTATTCCACATTCATACATTCATACCACATACACGCCATTAGCTGAGCGTGTATGAACGAGTTTGGAAGGCCGGCCATTAATGTAAGTACTCTATATAAAGTTGAGTACTTAACCAAGTTGAGTACTTAACCCACTGAATTCCTGCTCGGTCACATTCAGCACCTGGGACAGGTAGGAGTGTCGAGTGTTAACTATAGACGATATTCGAGTGGTACTTTGAGTGATGTTTCGTCCATCATCTGTGACATCTGTTGACAGACACATCACACCTGTCATCTTATATGTATTATGTCATTATTCTCTTAATTGTGTTCATGTCGTCAAGTGTTTTCGAAAATCCTGCGGGAACTTGTGTTATTTCCCCTGCAACCAGCTGTGTTAACGTAAGAAGGGAAGGGAAGAGATTATCAGGAGAAAGCGTCAAGCCATTACGACTATATAGCACTGGGAAGGGGTCAGGATGAGGATTTGGGATGGGACGGGGGAAAGGAATGGTGCCCAACCACTTGGACGGTCGGGGATTGAACGCTGACCTGCATGAAGCGAGACCGTCGCTCTACCGTCCAACTACGTCTTGAGATTGGTGTTAACGAGTCTTAAGACAGGATTGTAGGCGAGGATTGTGCGTTGAACGCATGATTGGTCAGTGGGACAAAAGTCTTACGCAATTTGAACTTCGCATAACTAGAGTGAACAGTACAATCTGTTGACCATGCCACACACTAGAAAGTGAAGGGACGACGACGTTGCCGTTTCGGTCCGTCCTGGACTATTCTCAAGTCGATTAGTCCCGGAATCGACTTAAGAATGGTCCAGGACAGACCGAAACATCATCGTCCATTCACTTTCTAGTGTGTGGTCTGGTCAACATACTTCAGCCACGTTATTGTGACTCCTCGCCTGCATATAGTACAATCTTCCCCCCCCCCCCTCCCCCAAGCGTTAGTAATTAAGATCTCTGAATAAAATGTACTTTTTTTGTACGTTTGTGGATTATGTTGATCCTTTTTCTGAATTCTACCACGCTAATCTAATTGAATTTCTGTCCCAAGAGATCTGTTCTAAGCTCCACAATATTTAGGCCCGACTAAAATGCATTTGATGTAGATGGACCCAGAGAAGGAATTTTCTGTTGTGTTCCTTACCTTTCGGAACCTTCCACGACCAACATGATTCGAGTTTTAGGCAAAGCTGAACGATAACGACCACCTCACAGTTGGACCATTTATCCGTTCAATCCCTGGATCTCGGACGCCCTGCTCACGTTTTAATTCAAATTCAAATTCAAAAATGTTTATTGAGGCATACACGCGCGCACACACACACACACACACACACACACACACACACACACACACACACACACACACACACACACACACACACACACACACACACATATATATATATATATATATATATATATATATATATATATATATATATATATATATATAATATCACAAACAATAAAAATATTATCGAACATTCTGAGTGTTAAACAGATACATTTCTTCCTTTTTAATAGGTTACGTGGCGACATTTGGGTTCAACATTGCACACAGTTGCAACTATGCTTAAGTAAAATCAACACAGTATACTCCGTGACGTATATTTCACCCCCACAGTATACCAGATGAGGTATAATACACCACTGAAACAAAATACTATCGTGGGGTCTCAATATGATATTGGCATGAATTATGAACAAACTAAACCCATACATTTACCGCTCGGGTAAGGGTCAGGTGACCCGGAAATATCAATAACTACCCGGAGTTATCCAAAGCGCTTTGTGTCTACTTCATGGTAATAACAATTACTTGTTCATGAAATGATTCATTTTGTGACAACGCTAAATACAATTTGACACCCCTAATTACAGCTTAACACTGCAAATTATCGCCTGGCACTAATTATTATAGACAGGCATTACTAAATACTGCCTATAATCAGACATAACTTGCTGCCTGTACCAGTTCTTTACTATTAATTTTAATTACTTCCTGTCAACTAACTATTAATTGACTTCTAATTAACGTCAGACAATTCTAATTACCCCTCAATCTAATTTGTCTCTAACAGCGGCAATTACTCTGTGTCTCTATTTACCGAATGTAAATAGAATGTAAATCTTTATATCGACTTGAGAATGGTCCAGGACGGACCGAAACGTCGTCGTCCCTTCACCTTCTACTGTGTGGTCTGGTCAACTTTCTCTATTATTAATTTATCAACAGTGCAAGATAGAGCACCTGCGTTTGCGAAGGAAGGAATTGAGATCCGGGAGAGACTTTGAGACAGGGATTATGGGTGGACAGTGATTTATAGACGGGAGAGGGAATTGTGGAAAATAAATTGTATATGTGAACTACCAGAGGAAAAGATGATGAAAAGGAGGGACGATGAGAAGCGATAGCGATCAAAATGCGATATAAGTGGAATAGAGCGATAGTATGACAACGAAGCGATAGGCAAAGAATTAGGCGATAAGATTTCAATACAGCAATAGAGCGATAGGGTGACAACGGATCGATAGGGTGACAATGGAACGATAGGGTGATAACGGAGCGATAGGGTGATAACGGGTCGATAGGACGACAACGGAACGATAGGGTGACAACGACAATGAACGGTGAAAGCGATTTTCTGGAATTCTTTTCAAATTACTTGTATAAAGAGGAAACGTGTTTCCAAGAACACGCTTATCCGGAATGAATGAGAGAGCAAGGGAGAGAGAAAGAGCAAGAGAGAGAGAAAGAGCAAGAGAGAGAAAGCAAGAGAGAGAGAGAGAGAGAGAGAGTGGAGGGAGGGGGACAAGTCAGGCGACAAAAGGGCCGCTCAAAGATTATAAAAGTTTTTCAGGTGATTTGCGGGAGGAAAAGTTTGTGAGAGTGAATGTGGAAGAGTTTGCGTGGGAGAGCAGCCACCCTGGGAGAGCTGGCGTGGGAGAGGCTAGAGTGAGAAGCAACACAGTGTTAGAGGCGGCAACATCACTCTCAAGAATTGCAAGACATCAGTCCTTCGCAATATTCTCTATCCATAATGCCT
>NC_091184.1:31497420-31499920 GCF_040958095.1 Procambarus clarkii | reverse complement strand
TCCACTGTTGAACCATGGGCTCGTCTTGCTTCCCTTAACCCTTAGTGTTGGTATAAATCTGTCTTCAGCTTCTTTGAGCTTCTCCGTTACGTAGTCCATGTGCTGTGTTGGTTTTCCACTGAGTTCTCTTTCTCATTCTATCCGTCCCAGGAATTATCTAACTTTCCGGTATTTCCCTCTTCTGTATGCTAGCCTTACATTCTTCCCCTTGGTACATCTTTCTATGGTCATCATTGTCACTATTCATTGATTAAAATACATTGGTCACTGGCTCCTAATGGCATTTCACTCCCTGATATTTTTATCAGAAAGTTCCTCTCTACTACTTCTACAAGCTTTGCTCTCCATGTTTCATCTCCTCCATGATTTGGCCATGGATGAAGGCTCACATTACCACCAGCTTTGCTTTCAGTCTATGGGCTGTGTTTGTCACCCCTTATAAGGATTTCCAAGCATATTCTGTTTGTAATTCTGGTTCTTTGGGAGGTTGTAGATTACAGCCACGACCACTTTCTCACCTTCCAGTGAAATGATTCCCACAATACAGTTCCTGTAGTTGTTTGCCACTGCCAAAGAAATCCCTTCAAAGATCCAGGTTCTCTTCATCAGCAGTGCCACACCACCTCTTCTTCTGTGTAGTCTTTCCCGTCTCATTATCTGATATTCCCTTGGAAATATCGATTGCTAATCATGCTAGTTAGTTTGGTCTCTACTAATGCTATTACATCAGGATCTGCTTCCTCAGTCCTAATTTTTGAGTTCATCGGCTTTATTGGACAATCCATCGGCATTGGTGTACCAGATCGTCAGTCTTTATTGTTGTCCTCTAACTGCCTAGTTTCCATCCTTGGTGTGTGCTCACCTAGTTGTGCTTGTGGGAGTTGAGCTTTGGCTCTTTTGTCCCGCCTCTCAACTGTCAATCAACAGGTGTACAGGTTCCTGAGTCTACTGGGCTCTATCATATCTACATTTGAAACTGTGTATGGAGTCAGCCTCCACCACATTACTTCCTAGTGCATTCCATTTACTAACTATTCCGATACTGAAAAAGTTTTTTCTAACGTCTCTATGGCTCCTTTGGGTACACAGCTTCCACCTGTATCCCCTTGTTCCTGTACCACCCGTGTTAAATAATCCATCCTTGTCTACCCTGTGTGTGTGTGTGTGCGTCCGTGTACATTTGCGTAATTTTCACGCACAACTGAGAATTACCAGGACGTTACGCCATAGTCCTGTACGTGGGCAGCAATCGTAATCATTAAGTACGAAGACCTCGATGAGGTCTCCGTAATAAGGTAAGTGCTCAATTAGAGGCGGGGCCCAGGTGGGCAAGCCCAGGTGTGGATCCTGTCACCGGAGCTAATTAGCTTACGGGTTGAGTGTGGGGGCAGAGTGGAGGCACTGGTGGGAGGCTGAGTGCACTCATTTGTTGTGGGGAAAGTGGTTGTTTCTCACTCTTTTCTCTCTCTCTCTCTCTCTCACTCTTCTCTCTCTCTTCATGTATACATCTTCAAGCAGCCATATTGATCCACATATGTACGTGTCCAAAAGTACACACCCATGTACACACCCATGTACACACCCATTTATAAAGGAATGTTCATGGGAATTAGGGAATTAATGAAACAATTTTGGCCTTAAAAAAAAGGAAGCATTTTTATCTCCGCGTTGCAGCTGCGCAAATCTCGTTTTATGACATTAATTCTCTGGGCTTTTTTGGTAATTAAAAACGTGAGTGAGTGAAGGAATATTCTCTACCACGGCGGCTGTTTTAGAGGGAGCAGGTGTGGGCTCGGACACACCTGTACCCTTAACACACACACACACACACACACACACACACACACACACACACACACACACACACACACACACACACACACACACACACACACACACACACGCACGCAGTTTCAAATGTAGATATGATAGAGCCCAGTAGGCTCAGGAATCTGTACACCAGTTGATTGACGGTTGAGAGGCGGAACCAAAGAGCCAAAGCTCAACCCCCGCAAGCACAATTAGGTGAGTACACACACTCACACACACACTCACACACATACACACACACACACACACACACACACACACACACACACACACACACACACACACACACACACACACACACACACACACACACACACACACACACACACCTTAACTACATACTCTGACTCTGAGCAATATATATATTTTTTCACTAATTCTAAGAGTACTTCTGTAGTGTAAATACAATTTCCAACGCAAGTACTCTTAAATTCACAAGTACTCTTAATTTAAGTACTCTTAAATCCACACAATGTCCAGGAATTAAAATGTCAATATCTTACTTATTGATGCCGTCGAAATCAGCGCCGATCCCAACATGGTCGATGCCTGCAACATTCCTGATGTGATTGATGTGACCTGAAACACCAGAGGAAGAGGTTAAGTGATTGTTATGGTGGATGATTCGGTTGGATGGTGGTGATTGTGGTTACGGTGGTAGGGGGGGGGG
>NC_091184.1:31489920-31492420 GCF_040958095.1 Procambarus clarkii | reverse complement strand
TCCAGTTTAATTGTCACTTCATCTACATTAGTGTGTCAGATTTTGAGGCTGTCCAGACTATTTTTGTGGAGTCGGTGGAGAGGATATCCTTGAATGAGGGAAAGGTTGGTGGGGATAGGTAGTGTCGTTCTGGACAGGGATGAGATGTGTCGTATTGGACAGGAGAGGGATGTGTCACCGACAAGAGGATTGTGAAATCTGAGGGGAACGTTCGTTGTTATGTCTGTTATTACAAGGCAATTCTCGATTTGTTAATGTTGTTCTGTTGCTATTTTCTTGTTTTACTTGGCTGTTGTGCTGCCTGCGTTAGTTTTTTCTTCTCTTTGATGTCATTCATTGAGTTGTTATCACTTGCCAAGGAAGCGCTCCAAGATCATTGTCTTGAAGCAGGTATGTCTCTCAACCAATGGTTTCATTTTATTTACATCCGTGCTTTTCTGAATTATATTTTCAGAGTACGAACCATCCTGTTCTTGTTTGTTTACTCATCTGACACTATGACTTGCTTGAGCATCTGTTACCACCCTAAACTTGTCGTGTGTGTATGTGTGTGTGTGTGTGTATGTGTGTGTGTGTGTGTGTGTGTGTGTGTGTGTGTGTGTGTGTGTGTGTGGGTGTGTGTGTGTGTGTGTGTGTGAGACAATATCAATGACCAAAATATCTTTTTTCACTGTTTCCTAACCATTAAGTCACTGGGAATGGTCTCAACAGCTGTCAGCGTTTAACCCTTAAGCCTGCACCGGCCGCATCCAGCAGCAAACTCAAAAACAAATTACTCCATACGATTTTAGACACTATGAATACTCTTCAGAAGGCATACCGTACTTCACCTGTGGTGGAAATCCTCCTTTATCTTTTACGATATCACGTAATCTCATACATTAGAATACAATTGAACTCGTAAACACAGTTAAAGTCTATAACATTTATAACATATGTATATTTTAGCGGGCCATTCAGCTGAAAATTTCTGCAAAAAAGTCTTCCACCAGAGGCTATTAGACTGTCCTAAATTGTTTGTTTTAATATTTTGTTCTGGGTAAACAGGATATCGTAGCTCAGTAAACTGTTTTATATGCATGAAATTCGCAAGGCATTCCTCTCTCTCTGGATTTCCGGCACATCTGCAGAGCTCCAAGGATTACAAGTTATTACAATGGAATTCAAGCAGCATCAGACCATTATATTCAATCTAAGCTGTTTATAATATATATATATATATATATATATATATATATATATATATATATATATATATATATATATATATATATATATATATATATATATATAATATAAGCCAGGGCTAAACATGGTAAAATTGTGTTTGAGAATGTAAGAAGTGACCTTGCGAAACGCATCCCTGGGCGTCAGACCAAATTAAAAGTGTGAAAATGAACTTTGGAGAGTTAATTTTTCAACTTCCCTCGACAGTGAAGAAAACATAAGAAAGATTGAGAATATTAAAACATAAGACATAAATATTAATATAGAACCACCTCCCCCTGTCTTTCTTGTTGACCCCCCCTCAGCATCTTTACAATTCACAGCATCACTCATCTCTCGCCACAGCATCACCCAAATCTCTAACCACAGCATCACTCATCTCTCGCCACAGCATCACTCATCTCTCGCCACAGCATCACCCAAATCTCTAATCACAGCATCACTCATCTGTCGCCACGGCATCACTCATCTCTCGCCACAGCATCACCCCATCATGCAGCATCACACATCTCATGCACTTCCTTAGTTCCAGCTCGCTGCCTCGACCTCTTGACATGTCCCCCTCCCCAACTCCCCCCACTCTCCCCCTCCCCCCAGACACATCAAAGCCACTTCCCCTCCTCCTCCCCCCCCCTCTCACCCTCTCTCTCTCCCCCACCTCTCTCCCCTCTCACATCTTAAAAGCCTTTCCTTTGTGTTTTCCTGTTGCGTTTGACACTGGACCGATGGAGTAGAAGCAGTCAGCACCATGTTATTGGCAGTTAAATGGTTTGTGTTGTAGCCCGCGTGGTGATTCGTTGTAGGAGGGGGTGAGGACCCAGGAGGAAAAATAGGAGGTGGAGGAGGAGGAGGAAGATGAGGAGGGGAAACAGGAGGAGGGGGAAGAGGGGAAGGAGGAGAGGGGGAAAAAACAGATGAAACAGAGGTAGTTGAAGGGAATTTACAACACAAGGTGGAAATTGTACAACAATTTTGTTGGAGAAGAAACATTGATTGCGATTGAGCTGAGAGCGAAAGAACAAGATGGCGGGGGAGAGAGAGAGAGAGAGAGAGAGAACGAGAAATAGAAAGAGTAAGAGAGAGAGAGAGAGAGAACGAGAGAGCAAGGGAAGGGAATTATCAGGGGGGGAGGGGGAGCACCAAGCCATTACGACTATATAGCACTTGGAAGGGGTTAGGATTAGTATTTGGGATGGAATTAAGGAATAGTGCCCAACCACTTGGACGGTCGGGGACTGAACGCCGGAAAGAGAAAGAGAGAGAGAGAGAGAGA
>NC_091184.1:31452420-31484920 GCF_040958095.1 Procambarus clarkii | reverse complement strand
AATTATCCTCCTCAAGGATACAAGCTGTGCAAAGCTGTTTATGCTTGTCTCATCTTTAACCACATGTCTGTAAACATTTTATCAATTCATCATTGTAAAAATTAGGTGTAAACGTTGAAATATTCGCTGGTTTGAGACAAATTTGTCCCAAATCTTAAAAATATCATTTGTATATGACTGTTCTTTTAAACTTCTTTCTGTAATAATTTCCTTTTTTTAAATAGTGGTATTTCGATAATTATTTGTTTCCAGTTTAAGTGCTTAAGTGCTTTTAAGTGAGATCTCCAAGCAACGTAATGTTGGAGGACCGGGTTTTAGTGGTTTCTAGGCAACTTTATGTACGTACATAAAGGGTATAATATATATATATATATATATATATATATATATATATATATATATATATATATATATATATATATATATATATATATATATATATATATATATATATGGAAGGAAGACAGCACAAGTTTTTTTGAATGTCGATTTGACTCTCTTCTCTTCTTCCGAATCATTTGTGAAGCTTAGCTCCCACTTCCGTTACTCACCACTACTCTCCCGTTACTCACCACTACTCTCCCGTTACTCACCACTACTCTCCCGTTACTCACCACTACTCTCCCGTTACTCACCACTACTCTCCCGTTACTCACCACTACTCTACTGTTACTCACCATTACTCTACTGTTACTCACCACTACTCTCCCGTTACTCACCACTACTCTACCGTTACTCACCACTACTCTCCCGTTACTCACCACTACTCTACCGTTACTCACCACTACTCTCCCGTTACTCACCACAACACACAACAGCAAATCCACGTCCCTGAAAGAGGTGTTTCCTTCCCGTCCCAGACACCAGCTCTTCTGCTTTCACCAAATTATGAGCTCTGTCAAAGTATGGATTTAAGAAATACACTTTCTAAATGAAAAATGGTCGTCGTAAGATTAGTTGGGTTGCCTGAATATCCCTTTTTTTGCCATTTCTGTCAGCCTAGGTGTAGCTGTGGCATCGCTGAGAGTTGCCTCCCTGCTAGTGCCAGCGCTAACCACCCCATTATGGTTGTTTACGGTCGTTAGAGATCCTCGTGAACGCAAATGGCTCGTTCATGCACGCTGTCTTCCGAATTTCCTGCCCCCCCCCCAGTCTCTGGCTTTGTCTCTCTGTTTCCTGGTTTGTGACTTTTTATTACTTTTCTCAATCTCTCTTTTCTATCCTCAGTCTCTCTTTCCACCCTGTCTCACCCCTCTCTCTCTCTCTCTCTCTCTCTCTCTCTCTCTCTCTCTCTCTCTCTCTCTCTCTCTCTCTCTCTCTCTCTCTCTCGGTCGTTACAGAAGTCGTATCCAAGAGGAAGAACAACTACGTCCCAAACTACCTCTGTTGGGGAACATAACAAGTAGTTCCAACAATTGAGATCCGGTGATGCGAAATGTTGCTCCATCTGCCATGATAACAACGTCGCGAATCTAGTGCAGCATCCCTGGGATATCCTCGCCTACACCCCATCTCACTATCACCATGCCCAGCATCCCTGGGATATCTTCATCTGCGACACATCTCATTATTACCACCCCCAGCATCCCTGGGATATCTTCACCTACCATCCATCTCACTATCACCATCCCAGCATCCCTGGGATATCCTCATCTGCGACACATCTCGCCTCCAGCATCCTTGGCTCCGTCACGGGAAATGCTGTGTCACCATGGCTGATGCTGCGGGGGCGGCTTTGCATTTGTTTTTTATTCGTTGTTTTAATTGCAAATATTAGATATTTCTATATTTCTCCCTCCATTATTGTGTTATTCTTAGTTTTATCCCAATAATTATGACACGTGTTTGTGTAATCGCTGACAACATGACTGACAACGCTACACAACAGGTGTTTAAATAACAAATGTTATTGAACACCTGCACTACGACGACATCGGATAGTTATGGAGAGTTTGTTTTCATTTTGATATGTTTTTTATGTCCAATGGTGGGATCTGTTCGTCTCTTTGTCAATCGCTGTCCGTCGCCGAATGTTTTAGGATTATATATATATATATATATATATATATATATATATATATATATATATATATATATATATATATATATATATATATATATATATATATATATATTTGTTGTTGATTCTCTTCTGTAAAACCTAGTATTCTTTTACTCCTTCCCTTTCCCCTGATCCCCTGCTACCTACCCCATCATTCCCTTCTACCCTCTTCCATTCCACCCTTCCCGCTCCTCTGTGATGCCTCAGTCCATCCCCGCTACCATCCCTTCATCTCCTCTCCCATCAATCATGCACAGCATCCCCCGCGTCTGCTGGAGAAACCCACCACCTGACGGAGGACGTCGTCCGGGACGTTCCTTGGGTTGTCGCAGAGAGCCCGGGAGGAGGAGTGGGAGAAGATGATAGGCGCCTGCGTTGTGGCCAAGGTGTCTCTCATCGTCTGGGTGGAGACGTGAGAGAGATCCACCATCATCCCTAGACGATTCATCTCCTGGACCACCTTCTGCGGGAGACAGGGAGAAGGGAGATGGTTTATTATGGTGATTGGAGGAGGGAAAAGAAGATGGAAGTGAGGAATAGCAGGAGAGTCAAAAAATAATAATGGGAGAATATTTAATAAACTACAATAATTATCCTGATTTATTATCAGTGACTCGAGGTATAATTAATGTCAAATATCTGGCAGAATACAAGGTAAACAGTTTACACTTGGTATCCCTTCAGAGTCAAAGCCTTCGCCTCATTTCATAAAGATAGAAGGATAACAAATTATTTTAAAGCATTTGTCATTATGTGTTTGTGTTTGTTTGTGTGTGTTTGTGTGTGTGTGTGTGTGTGTGTGTGTGTGTGTGTGTGTGTGTGTGTGTGTGTGTGTGTGTGTGTGTGTGTGTGATTGACCTCTGACAGGTTTCTCGTGATTTAGGGAGAAAAAGCTGCAATAACTAAGATGTCTAAATCACAGATTTTTCGTAGTGATTCTCATCAATAACAGACTTACTACTTAGTCATGAATTGTCTTGAATCTGGTGGTCGTATTATGTGTATATATATATATATATAGTGTGTGTCTGAATACTTAGATGTTAAACATACACAGACTTAATAAACAAAAGAATACCAAGCTTACTTAACATAATATTCACAGATTCTGTGACACACAGAGACATCCGGTGTTGGATCTTAGCACCCATTACTTACACACGTATTATGTCTGGATCACATAGGATAATAGGAATTAAATAGGATAACTGCTAGGATTGTGGGGAGAATAAAAAAAACATATTTTGTAACACAGTAACGTGGTGACAGGTCAGATCGTATATATATATATATATATATATATATATATATATATATATATATATATATATATATATATATATATATATATATATATATATAAAACAGAGATAACTATACGTTGAATTAGATACATAGATAAACACGTTAGTTTATCATTTCATTATCATTATAACAAAAATTCTCCATTATAAATTATAGAGAAAGCAATTTGGCATTAAGGAATAAGCCTTTAGGCGTCTCAATTTATATATTATATTATTTATAATATAAATAATAATTTATATTACTGGCATTAGTTTGTAAATACTTACTCTCTTGAATAACAAAGTAAACGAATTGACTGTCAACATCACTTGGTTAATAACGAGTAAATAAAATGACTGTCAATAAAGTACTGTTAATAATAATACATTATTTTTAAGGGGGAATACACACGAATTCACAAAGTTTTCAATTCCAGTATGAGTATCTATTGAGTATTTTACTCATTAGTAATACTCAATACATATTATTCAGTATTATGAGTATTTATAATGAGTATCAGAGTATAATGAGATAAGAGAATATCTTTGCTTCCAAAATACAGAAGTTTATCTTAGGTTGGAAAAGTGAAATTCTGCTTATCTTACTAAATTCTGCTTATCTTACTAAATTCTGCTTATCTTACTAAATTCTGCTTATCTTACTAAATTCTGCTTATTATATAGTCTAATACACATTTTGGTAGATCCAAAGATTCACGCCACTTGGGGTGGACGGTAGAGCGACGGTCTCGCTTCATACAGGTCGGCGTTCAATCCCCGAACATCCATCAAGTAGTTTCGCACCATTCCTTTCCTCCGTCCCATCCCAAATCCTTATCCTGACCCTCTTCCCAGTGAACACAAATAATCTACACTGCTCCTCCAGACTTCCCCCTCACGTAGACCTCTCATGGAGCAGTAACTTCAACTCCATAGCAACAATTTGGTGTCAGTTTTGCACAAGATTTTATATACTATCGGGCCATTGTTGCTTAAGTGTGAGAGTTGTTTTGGGAGGTAGCCCATTACCTCGCCTCGACCGTACTCAAGGAGGGGGCCATAGTTCGAGACCCCTGTGCTGCACCTTCCCAATATATATGTAAATCTTGTGATTACCGTCCCAAAGCTGACGTTTACAGGGAGAGGGGAAGGTGGCCACTTGTCAACTGTATGCCTCCTGCGTGTGGGAGGATGAGTTTGTTGTGATAATACGTCTTCTGCTTTATTACATATCTTCACTGTTATCTTTTTATCTCATTATTTTTGCTTATCATCAGCGCATTTTACATCATATAATTTTCGGTATTTATAATAATTAATTATTAATAATTTTATTATTATTATTATTATTATTATTATTTTATTATTATTATTATCCCGTTTTCATTCTCCCATTTTCAGTGGCAAGGCTGACTCTGCTAGTTGTATTTTCTCAATATTTTGAGTTAACTTTCCGGCTCCTCTCTTCTCCTCTTCTCTCCTCTTCTTTCGGTGTTTCTGCGCCATTTTTTGCTTCGTTCTCTTCCATAACAGGTCCCTCCCGTCTCCTGTTGTGCTCCTCAGTCCTATGAGGACAAAGAGGAAAGAAGAGGAAAGGAAAACATGGACAACAGCGAAAACATTTTGAAAGAAAACTTGTAGCATAATGCAAAAGAAAATGATGAGTTTCTCAGTGAATTAGCAGATTTTTTTTTAGACGTCTTGAGCAGGATAAATATTTTCTTAAGACTAGACAAGAATACACTGCGTATCAGTGTATTCTTGTCTAATGACAAACTTCTGGATGTCATATCAAAGTATTCATTCGACAGTGACCCTGCTTGATACATGCTATCTTGAGGTTATCTTGAGATGATTTAGGGGCTTTAGTGTCCTCGCGGCCCGGTCCTCGACCAGGCCTCCACCCCCAGGAAGCAGCCCGTGACAGCTGACTAACACCCAGGTACCTATTTTATTGCTAGGTAACAGGGGGCATAGGGTGAAAGAAAGTCTGCCCATTGTTTCTCGCCGGCGCCCGGGATCGAACCCGGGACCACAGGATCACAAGTCCAGCGTGCTGTCCGCTCGGCCGACCGGCTCCCTCTGCTTGATGGGGTTCTGAGAGTTCTACTCCCCAAGCCCAACCCGGAGGCCGGCATTGACTTGTCAGAGCTTGGTCCACCAGGCTGTTGCTCGGAGCGGCCCGCATCCAAGGTCACTCGGCCCCACTGTAGGTCACCCAACCTCGGGGCACTGTTCATGGCATAAATGAACGAGACCTGACTCTTGAAGACAACCTGAAAGCTTCGGTTACTTAAGTAGAGTGTCCATTGAGATCCCAGACGCTTACCATCAACTTCACATCTGTTAAGCTTACCAAACCCATGGCCTGTACATCTGTAGAAGTGTACTGTGCACTTGTTCCATTTCGTGATCAGCTTTAAAAGCAAATCTGATCTGAAAAAGAAGCAAATCCATTTGCTTATTTTGTGGGAAGAATAAAGTATTTTATTTTTAATTTTTTACGAAGACTGTAAATACCATCTCAATTTGGATCACTGACAACCAATGTTATGAAAACATGAATGTCGAATTCCTAATCGTAGTTATCATAACGCTATTCATTGAGCATAAACTGCTCTCCCTCAAGCTGTCAACAGAACCATTACGAATTCATCAACGAGTTGCTATTCATCATTTTCGAAGCGCTTTAGTGTACATATTGGTGCAGAGAGGAGCCAGTATGCGGGCTTCACCTGCGGGCTGCTGAAGAAGATGGCTGGAATATACAACACAGCCGGCCTCTCTTCCTGCCGGATGTGACGCAAAGCCCCACTGAGCCGTGCCAGATATGGCAACAGACAAGCCGTGCCAGATATGGCAACAGACAAGCCGTGCCAGATATGGCAACAGACAAGCCGTGCCAGATATGGCAACAGACAAGCCGTGCCAGATATGGCAACAAGGTCTAGCAAAGCATTAACAAACACACCACTAGGACCAACATGACAACAAACACACCACTATGACCAACATGACAACAAACACACCACTATGACCAACATGACAACAAACACACCACTAGGACCAACATGACAACAAACACCACTATGACCAACATGACAACAAACACACCACTATGACCAACATGACAACAAACACACCACTATGACCAACATGACAACAAACACCACTATGACCAACATGACAACAAACACACCACTATGACCAACATGACAACAAACACCACTATGACCAACATGACAACAAACACACCACTATGACCAACATGACAACAAACACACCACTATGACCAACATGACAACAAACACACCACTATGACCAACATGACAACAAACACACCACTATGACCAACATGACAACAAACACACCACTATGACCAACATGACAACAAACACCACTATGACCAACATGACAACAAACACACCACTATGACCAACATGACAACAAACACACCACTATGACCAACATGACAACAAACACACCACTATGACCAACAAAACAAACACAATATGGCCTACAATACTACACCGAATACAACCAATAAAACACAGCTTGTCAGTTACACCTGTGAGTCATTCTCTACAACACCCACAACACTCTCGTCTCTCACCAGCCAGTGTTGTCGTTTGTGATGACAAATTCCCCCTCCTCCCAGTGACGAATTTGGTCGTTCTTAGAGACAGATACCGCCCGTTTTTCTTAGTCGATGGCATGAGTGTTGTCTGTGGCAAAACTGACCGGCCATGTGGCTTGTAGTGTGTTGGGGTGATGGTTGGGGTGAGGGTGGGAAGGGGGTGAGGAGGGTTGTTAATTGAGGGGTTGAGGGAGGTGTGGTCGTTAGAGGTAGGGAGGTGTTATGAGGTGTGGTCAGACAAGAGACGGGGTGTTGTGGCGGTATTATTTTGGAGGGTTTTGGAGCCGGAGCAACGAGCAGGAAACTCGACATCAGCGAGGCACTACATATCAAAAAGTCCAGCAACAGCAACCAGGCTGGAGCAACCAGCCTGTTGATGTTGTGGGAGGGAAATGGTGTGTTGTGGTGGAGCTGTGGAAGCGGAATTTTGTTGGGTGGGTCAGCCAAAGGGAACTATATAGGCATCATAGGAGAAAACACCCATTAGTAAAAGATTGTAGAACTTACTATGTCTATTGAAAGGATTTTAAAACGATTAACATAGACTCTATGACAATAAGGTTAATTAAATAATTTTTTTAGCTATGGCTCGTTCAAAATAGATTATTACCCAATCCTCCCTCTCTAGCCAGAGTCCAATGGTACTCGCAATATTATTTCAAGGATTATCCGCAAGTGAATCAGGCCAGTGGAATCTAATGATTATTATAGCTGTTCCCAGGATTATTGCAGTTAGCTGACCTACGTTTAAGGCTTTATAATTGTGTGTCCCATGATAGCGAATGCAACCATTACCGGGGAAGTTGAAACTTATTTACAGTACTTTCATGCTTAAAAGATTATTTTATCGGGAGTTGAATTGTATTATTTGTGAAGAGGGGAAATGGCCGTCTCGTGTTCCTCGTATACTTCCTTGTAATTTCTTGTAATTTGTAATTCCTTGTAATTGTAATGTAGTTCCTTGTAATTTGTCGACGTACAGTACACCGTAGTGCTGTTAATGGCGACTTTCATTCACCGTAGTGAAGTGATTAGTTGTAAATGAAAATACACTTTAAACTTCCGTTCAGAAATACTCGAACGTGAATAGTTATACACTAGACTGAGAGAAACATACAACAGCGTTCATTTGATAGTAATATACAGATATACACTATTGTAAACTGGCCAGTGACTTAAAGATATACATGGTCATACATTAGTGTTATACGGATAGACACCGTTGTATTCTTAAGTCAAAATCATACGAACATACAACGCCGTGTATTGTACAGGAAAACACTACCATACACTACCATACACTGAGGAACACCATACAAACACATAAAACATCGTTTACCGAAGAAAATACAGGCATACATCGCCTGAAATAAACACCAGTACAAGAGTATACACCGCTGTATCCTAACCAAGTCATACAGAAACACCCTAATGTATGCATACCAGCGACGTATTACGGAACATTACACCAAAAATGTCAGAAACGTCTTACATATAGCTCAACTCTTCGCATAAACTGTTTATCTTTAAGTTTTAAAGAGTCTATACGCTGCACGTTATGACTGGACAAACTCTACGCAAGTGCCGGTAATCTGTGAAGTTTTCATAACTGTGAAGAACAGGGAAAGTTGGCGCCAGTTTATTGGCTAAAGGGAACATCGTCATTCGCCACAATTTGCTCAACTATATATATATATATATGGCAACAAGTGACTTCCTTGGTAAGTTTGAACCTTATGTCAATATATGTAAGTTTAAATGTGATGGTAATTGCGTGATTGCTTAACTGTCGGTGAAGTTAATAGTTATCTATTGTGATTTTTATATATTTTATTTTGTTCAGCTTGAATGTGATTGAGATTCACATTCACATTCAATATTGATTCACTTGATTCACGCTTGTAATTTTAATATGTGAGCTGTGTACATGTTGTGTTCAAGAAAGGCATTTGAACGTGTTCTTTTTAATTTATTCCTTTATATAGGAATATAAGTACATATACAGATTTAATTGCACGGTATTAATTGGAAAGTATTTTAAGCACTTGAACAAGCAACTGAACTTGCACTAATCAGCCGAACACAAGTGGCAACGTTCAGAAACACATTGCCATAATTGATCACATTTCTGTGTTGCCATTCCCAATATCACTCTGCATATCTCCGACACTTTGCAAGATGCAGCTAAGAGCATCACACAAAATGAGCCACAGAGACGTTACAAAGACCTCTTTCAGTGTCAGAGTAGTTAACAAATGGAATGCATTAAGCAGTGATGTGGTGGAGGCTGACTCCATACACAGTTTTAAGGGGTAGAATAGATAGAGCCCAGTGGACTCAAGAATATGTAAATCAGTTGCTTGACGGTTGAGAAGCGGGACCACAGAGCCAGTACAACTAGGTGAATATACTGAGGTTCGAGTCACGACTCGCGCCTTCAAACTCGCATTGAAAAATCAGAATGTGTGGGAGGCAAGTTTTGAGGCAGGTGCTGTGTACAGTCGCTCTTGTTTACGGGACAATCCAAAACCAATAAGTTGGGCTAAGTGTGCCATTGCAAACACTTTCCGGGAAATTTCAGGCGAAAATGAGCAATTTCGTCTCGAACGATCAATTTCACATATTACAAAAAAAATATTTGGATTGTTTCAGGGTAGCGATTTCAAGGAAACGAATTCGAAGTCCGCGTGAAACTGATATTCGGGTACAATATTTCTTTGAAAACACATACCTAAAATCATTATAGTGTGTAAAGTTTCCACTATGAAGAATGCTTAAATGTTGTTGGAATTGTGACAAGTTTGCTGCCAAATGATTCGGGCGCAGCAAGTGTTCGATAAAATTAAATAGCTCATTACTGCAAGCAGTGTAACACTTATGATTTATGTCTGTTGCCAGTAAATCAATTCATGTGTGCGAGTGTGTGTGCTTTCGATAGACTAAGGTCAATTATGTTCAACTAAAGCCACTCTCGCTGCACCTTAAGAGGCCAGAAAGCAGAATTTCAGAATAGTAAAAGTTTGGTCAAAGAGATCATTGACTATCAAGTTAGTTGTACTGAAATTCATAGAGCAGACAATGAATCTTTTCCTGAAAGCTAAGCTTGTATAGTCAACGTTCAAGTAAACGAATTTCTGAGGATGTCAAAAGTTTGACATCCTCAGTGTTTGACATTTAAATGTCAAATGTAGCAACCGTGGCTAATTTAGATAGTAGACATCCAAGAAAATGAAATAGGGGTGGCCAAGGGGACAAGCCTTGAAGTACATGATCTCTCGTTGAATTCAGATTTAACTCCTTTGAAGTCAAAAAGATGCACTCATGTAAGGCAAAGTTACCTCTCCTGGAGAACAGAACGGAACTGTCAGGAGGAAGCCAGAGGCCATTACGACTATATAACACTTGAAAGGAATCAGGATCGGGATTTTAGATAAGACATAGTGATAAGGAATAGTGCCCAACCACTTGGAAGTTCGGGGATTGAACACCGACCTGCATCAAGCGAGACCGTCGTTCTACCGTGCAGTCCAAGTGATTGAGCGTTAGAGCTAATAAGTAGAGCTGACACGTATTGGGCGTGAAGCTAGAGCTGACACGTATTGGGCGTGAAGCTAGAGCTGACACGTATTGGGCGTGAAGCTAGAGCTGACACGTATTGGGCGTGAAGCTATCCAGGAGAGGATGGCTCAATGCACAATACGATGAGAGTACTGAGCTCCCGATGTGTTCTCTGTCAGAACTATTTAACCCACTTTTGGGAGGTTTATGCTCGGCATTTGGCTTTAATTGAGACACGAATTTGTTCCTAACCTTTGCTGAATATTTCATTTGAGTGTTCAAGTTCTCACGTGGCAGTTATTACTCTCCAAACTACCTTTGACACAGATAACATAAAATAAATGCTAGAACAACTGGACTTGTTAGGAGTTAAGGGAAAGCTGTTGAAATGTATCAGGGGACGAGGGAGAGGCCACCTGAGTAACAGAATCGACTTAGTCCTTTTCAAAGGAGTTAAAAGAAATATTTCTGCATCCGTTGAGCTGCATACATCTCAGGGTAAAGCAATTAAGACCCACACTTTTCAGTATTTTGAAGCACAAATTAATATCTGGCTAACCAACACAGTTGACAAAGCTGTTACCTGTTACGTTGATGTCTTTTGCATTGCAACAAATACACAAACTCGACTGCAAACTCTTCTTGATTCTCTTGAAACTGACGACTAAGTATCGATTCAGTCAGTATCGATTCAACGATACTGACGTTGAATAGTCTCATGATCTTTAGAGCGAAATCCATTAATCTTTCATCCCATCAAGATTACCAATTTCCCTCTTTGTATTGAGGTCTTTGTATTACCCACAGGTTTCAGAGTTGATACTGACGTTGTGTACAACATACAGCATAGGCTCAAAGAAAGACTCAAACCTATGAAACTTTTATGTGTAAAAAAATTTGTGTTCCCCATGGTCCTCGTAGCTGCCGAACCATGGACTCAGTTTAGTGGTAGTGCACTGTTGAATTGTCTACTTTGTCAATCCTTCCTCAAGATTTGGTTTATCGTTATCATGTCTCCCTTGTTCCTTCTTTCATACACACTGGTGAGGTAAAGTTCACACAGAATTTCCAGTAAGAAAGTAACTTACATATTGTGACTACATATTTCTGTGAGTAGTCGAAGGTTTAAGGATAGCGTAATGGACTGCTGCGAGGGAGAGTAAGTGAAACATGGGTGGCGGAGTCCGGAGACTTTTATTGCCTACTTTGCTAATGTTATCATGTTGAGAATTTTTGTTCCTTTTGAATTTATTAATATCTTTGTGGTTTTGTTATTTACGCAGTCAGATAGCTGTGTAAACGAGGCACACAGCCGGTTATCCAGCCAGATATCCACTCGGCCAGATAGCTAGGCACAGGCACAGCCAGCTACCTTGCTAACCTTTAAACAAGTAAAAATGTTCACAAAATATTAGGAAATGCCAGGAAATACCAGCATCCAGAAATATGTGTTTTTTTGATTAAATATCCGAATTATTGTGCAAATAACTAAGTAAAATACATGTAAATGTAGGGTAATATCTGTTAATTCCCGATATATGAAATACATTGTTTTCAGAAGAAAGTGTAGAAAATATGTGTGACAGTGAAAGTGTACGAAAAGTTACAAAAAAATGTAAGTAGCATTTTTTAAATCCCAAAGGAACGGGAAGAAGGGTTTTTGAGAACGTAAGTTTGTTCTGAAAATATTTCACGCTTGAGAATTATGTGAAAGAAAAACGTGCTTGAAGTGCTCGATAGGATAAGCCTGCCGTGTGTGTGTGTGTGTGTGTGTGTGTGTGTGTGTGTGTGTGTGTGTGTGTGTACTCATCGAGATGTGCTTGCATGATCGGGAGTAAACTCTAAAGCCTACTTTAATGCTCTAGTTCGATAGCTCGCTCGCTTGCTCTCCCTAATATATATATATATATATATATATATAATATATATGACCGAATTGTTGTCGTTGTTGATCTTATAGTAGAAGCGTTCTATGCTTCTAGCTATATTCTTACTCTCGGGATTAAGAAGAGTAGTCAAGTTACCTATATTCATGGTAAAGAAACTCTAATGATTATTGAAGGGGTATACCTTTTACAACCTTTCCTTGTACTCTGGAATATCTTCAGGTAAGGAATGAATTGTACAGTATATTCATTCCATAAGTATGCATAAGTACACAGGTTTAATATTAAAATATTCATATCTACCTTTAGACTCCAATATACAGTTTAGAAATTGACGTGAACTTACCTTGCCAAAGTCTGTGAGTCCAAAGTTTTCAGTTTTCTTTGCCTCCGGCGTCTGTGTCTCTATCACAGAGGAAGTCGCCCTGTGGTGGGTAAAAGGGTGGAGGGGGAGGAGTCAGTGGTCAAGATCTGTATATCTTGGCTCTATACTACATCTGTATCCATTATCTTTCTCTCTTGCGTTTAAGGCTCTCTTTTTACTAAATTATCTATCACTCTGTTTCTTTAACTCTCCCTCAGTCATTCTGTTTCTGTCTGTCAGTCTCTGTTTCTCTACAATCTCTTCATCACTATCTCTATCTCGCTCTCATTCTCTCTCATCCTTCACTCTCATTTTTGCCTCTAACAAGTTAAACTGATATCTGCCTTGTAAGCAAATTCTCGCTATCCAGCTAAATGGAAAGTCGGATCATCATCTCATTGTCTATAACGAGCTGAACAGTTACGAGGAGAATACAACGTAGAAAACAGAGGAATGTAGGTAATACAAAATACAACGCTTCTCATAACATCACCTTGTGTGTGGTAAGTTTTTATTTCCAATAATTGCTTGTGCATCAGAAGGTGATTATAATTTGAATTTCGTATGGAATTGCTTTTTCATCATATCACGCACATCAGTATTAAATATATATATATTTATTTACAAAAAAATTGTATTCTATATCAGTAGAAAGAAATTATTGTAATAAATTTTTGGGTTTGTTTCAACTATAATTGAATTCAGAAATTTAAGTTTAACAGTAGAATCACAAATGAATCAGTTTTAGAATTATCTCGGCTCTGTAGTCATTTCAGAGCAGCTCTCTGTTTATCAACGAGTATGATATCAGTAAAATACAATCTGTTTATCAACGAGTATGATATCAGTAAAATACAATCTGGTTATCAACGAGTATGACATCAGTAAAATACAATCTGGTTATCAACGAGTATGATATCAGTAAAATACAATCTGGTTATCAACGAGTATGATATCAGTAAAATACAATGCAGAGCATAAAACTAACTATGCCTTGAAATAAAATTATATCTGGTATGAACTCGACAATGGCCGTAATATAAAATAATTAATAATATAATATCCGACAATGGCCCGGCATAAAATTGTTCCTAACACAAACTCCACTTCCACTATACTCTAAATATTCGCCACGCTGTAGAGAAAGTTACAGCAAAATTTTAATATATATATATATATATATATATATATATATATATATATATATATATATATATATATATATATATATATATATATATTACGTATTTGTGCGTGTGTGTACTCACCTAGTTGTATTTGTCTAGTTGTGCTTGCGGGGGTTGAGCTATTAGGCCTGTTAGGTCTATCATATCTACATACAAAACTGAGTGGAATCTGCCTCTACCACATCACTAGCTAATGCCTTCCATTTCCTCAACTACTCTGACACTCGAATAGTTCTTTATAATGTTATTGTGGCTCATTTGGGTACTCCTGTGTTTCCCTTGAACGAGTTGCACCCGTTGGAAACAGTATATTTACCTACCCTACCAATTCTCATCATAACTTTGTATGTGGTAATCATGTCATCCCTAGCTTTCTGTCTTACAGTGACGTGAGGTTTAATTCCAGTAGCCTTTCTACATAGCTCATACCTCTCGTCTGGTGGCATACCTCTGGACTTTCTCTTAGTTTTATGTATGCCATTGATGATATTCTTTTGATAGGGGGTTCATGGGACAAGTTCAGTGTGATGCGGACCCCCAAATCTTTCTCTCTGCTTGATTCTTGGAGGATTTCATTTCCCAATTAATATCTTGTGTATTATACATACTCCACTTGCTCCTTATACATACATTTTTCATTAATGTACACTTGTTAGAGTTAAACTCTTTGTATACATTTGTTCGACTGTTCCCTCAGTTTGTGCAGATCTTCTTGTATTCACTTGATGTTTTCCACTATCATAAACCTTCTCAGAATTTCAGCACCGTCAACATAGAAGGAAGTCTATCCTTTTTGGAAATTAGTTTAAAGATACATCAGAAACAGGAAACATTAGCGTACAATACCATGTGGGATTCCGTTGGTGATATCTTGCCATTCTGAGGTCTCTCTCCACCCCACTCATAGTAACTTGCTGTTTTCTGTTGGCTTAGGTACTCATGTATCCACTGGAGTACTTTACTTATTATTCCTGCCTTTTTCTCCAAATTATGCACGTGCCTCTTATGGGGTACTGTGTCAAAGACTTTCTGACAGTCTTGGAAAATGCAGTCTACCAACCCTTCTGTTTAATTTTTGTCTCTTGGTCATAGAAGTCTATTAAATCTGTGAAGCAGGATTTGCTATCCTGAACCATTGTTTATGATGTATTATAATGCCCTATGCAGACGAGGAGTCACACAATCGACTTGAGAATGGTCCAGGACGGACCGAAACGTCGTCGTCCCTTTACCTGTTAGTGTGTGGTTTGGTCAACATTATAAAGCCCTTTCTCACCAGATGTGTCGCTAACTTTTTCCTCGCTATCTTCTCAATAACCTTTCGTGACTTACAAGTTAGGGACACTGTAGGTCAGTGCCTCCTACCTGTCACCCTTTTGGTATATTGGGAATATGTTAGCCATCTTCCAGTTTTATAATGGGTCACCTGCTTCCAGTGACCTTTTATACATCATAGACTGCATAGACCCCGCGGGGGTTTCTAATTTGACACTACTTATCACTGACTTATTCAGGATGAATATCAGATCTAGTCTATCCAGTTCGTCATTTCCTCTCAGTCTTGTGGGTCTCTTGGCAAGTTGATTTAGAAAGTTTCTCATTACCGCATCCAATAGCTTAGCTCTCCATGTATCTGGGCCTCCATTTGGTTCTCTGTTTTTCCCAGTCTATCTTGCCATGGTTGAAGTCTCCCGTGATTGACAGCCTGGATACATTCCTGTAGGCGATAGAAGCTGCAACTGCTGGTACTCTGATATATTTGTGATAGCCATGATATCATTGTCATACTTCTGTCTTGGTCGTCTTTATTTTAAGGGATTATATGTTATTTCTACTATTATCCCATTGCCACAGAGGCTGTAATGAAGATTCTGAACCTTTCACAGCCCAGAGAAGCAAACCCTTCGAAATTTCAGTACTTCCTTATCATATAAGAACCTCTCTTACTCCTCTTTCTTCTCTCTCTCTTTCCTCACTAAATAATAGTTCTGTGGATACTGTACATGTGCTATGGTGCCTGAAAATTGTGCTTCTTAGTGCTTTTACATCTGAATTCTCTTCTTGTGATCTTTCCCCAAGTTTGCCTATTGTATTTGTAGTCCCATCTGAGTACATTACCTTGAAATTCCTTTCTGTCCATTCTCACTTACTCTTCTCCCCCACATTGCAGGCCTTTCCTCTGGAGTAGGAAGTTGTTCGGTGGGTGGGGCTGATTGGATGGGGTTGTTGTCCTGTGAGATAGTTGACAGGGGTTCGGAGAATGAGGAGGTAAAGGGTGAGGGTCAAGGGAAGTGGGGACATTGAGGGCCTGGAAGGAGAAGGGAGGTGGTTAGGGGGCATTGGATAGGGGGAGAGAGAGGGCTTGGGGTTGAGGAGGGTTTTGGGGTGGAAGGTGAAGGTGTTGCGCTTCTCTGCGGGTCACTGAACTGCTGGTGGAGGGTACCCCACTCCCCTTTGGAACGACTGGGTTGAGGACTATAGTTCATTCGGTTTCCTTCTCTCTCCCTGTGCCTCTTTCTTGCATCTGCTGCCATGATCCTCCATCCATCTCTACCTCCTTCAGGATCTTTGCCACTGCAACTCTCTCCGTAGAATTCCCCTCTTCTAGACTTGGGCATTCTTGTCCGTAATACCTACTAAGACCACGGCTCTTTTACTCTCCTGCAGCTAACTAGTGTACCTTGCTGTTTCCTTTGAAGGGGCTGCTTTCATGACAACTTCTTTCACTTTGGACGTGGCTTGTGTGTGTGTGTGTGTGTGTGTGTGTGTGTGTGTGTGTGTGTGTGTGTGTGTGTGTGTGTGTGTGTAGAGATGTTTATCTATGCAAAACACTTGATGATCTGCCTAAATCTCTACTGACTGATCTCTGTTTCCATCGTTCGCTATTCAAACACCATTGTCGTTCTAATTCATTTACAAAGAAAGATAAGAGACTCTCGGAAACACAAACAAACACAAACACACAAGTATGTGATTATAAAGACATACCAACACTCACAAAATGACACACACACAAAATATAAACAAACACCCACATACACACACGCAAACACACGCACCAGGGAGTGTTACAGGTGTGGGTGAGCGTGAGATAGCGGACTCCAAGCTCGTACATCATTCTGAGAGAACCGAAGCTGTTACTGATGCCGTGGCCTCCCTCGATAGCGATCAGGCTCGCTATCTTTCCCTTCTTGAACACGGATTGGATGTCTGAAACGAAGAAGAAAAATGGAGTTACGCGCTTAACAGTCATTGGTGGGGGAGAGAGGGAGATAGATAGGGAGAGAGGCTCGAGATGGGATATGTTTTGAGTGCACAATGGATGGGAGTGTGTGTTTTGAGTACACAATGGATGTGTGTGTGTGTTTTTTGAGTGCACAATGGATGTGTGTGTGTTTTTAGAGTGCAATAATGGATGTGTGTGTGTTTTTTGAGTGCACAATGGATGTGTGTGTGTGTTTTTTTAACGATGTTTAGGGAACGTTTGAAGGATTTATGTCAATTTTTACGTTTGTGTTGATTTTGGGCTTTGTTAATGCTGTGAGGCTTGGGTATGCATGGGTTGTGAGTTTAGTGGATGGTGAGTAATGGGTTTGGGTTGTGAGTTTAGTGGATGGTGAGTAATGGGTTTGGGTTGTGAGTTTAGTGGATGGTGAGTAATGGGTTTGGGTTGTGAGTTTAGTGGATGGTGAGTAATGGGTTTGGGTTGTGAGTTTAGTGGATGGTGAGTAATGGGTTTGGGTTGTGAGTTTAGTGGATGGTGAGTAATGGGTTTGGGTTGTGAGTTTAGTGGATGGTGAGTAATGGGTTTGGGTTGTGAGTTTAGTGGATGGTGAGTAATGGGTTTGGGTTGTGAGTTTAGTGGATGGTGAGTAATGGGTTTAGGTTGTGAGTTTAGTGGATGGTGAGTAATGGGTTTGGGTTGTGAGTTTAGTGGATGGTGAGTAATGGGCATGGGTTGTGAGTTTAGCTGGTGAGTAATGGGCATGGGTTGTGAGTTTAGCTGGTGAGTAATGGGCATGGGTTGTGAGTTTAGCTGGTGAGTAATGGGCATGAGTAATGTTAGACACGTATACTTGAAATACAAATGTAATAGTTGATTAATGTTTATAGATCTTGACATTTTATGGAGGCATCAGTTCACAATATTACTTTGACATTTGTACACGAGAATAAAAATCCTCCCTTTTTTTTTACTATTATTTGGTGCTGTTTTACGACAATTTGATATTACACATTTGCTTAATGTATTGTTACTAATAGTTACGTTCTGTCATATTTGTTAAGAGTTTGTAGGTGCGTGTTCAACCTATATACCAAAGTTGCAAGGTTGAGTGCTAACTCTTGAGCCCCGCCTTACCAGTTATCGGTTATCTAATGTAGTGATTCTTGGTCGCCCCTTATAATCCATTTTAGTTAACAATATATCGTTAAATAGGTTCTTCACCGTCTTCACGTGTCTTATCTGTGTCTTATCAGTTGTTCCATCCAGCATTATAACGAGGCACGGTAAATATCAAGAGGAAGTACTAATTAAGCCATTACGACCATTTAGCACTTGAAAAGGATACGAGGATTACGATTTGGGATAAGACGGAGGGAAGGGAATGTTGCCCAACCAATTGGACCTTCGGGGATCAAACGCCGACCTGCATGACGAGAGATCGTCTCTCTACCGTCCAGTTCAAGGGGTTGGGCAGCACTGATGCGAATTTGTTATTTTTATCAATCTAATTGGAAACCATTAAATATCTTAAATGCCGTACTCAAGTGGGCATGCTTCAGTTTCTCTTCTAGTGGAGAAAGGGTCTAATCTCTTAATGTTTCTTCATAGTTTATTCTAAACAATTCTTATCCAAGCCACATTGTATCCTTCCTGACGTGTGTGTGTGTGTGTGTGTGTGTGCGCGCGTGTGTATGTGTTAGCGTGCGCGTACGAGTGATAAACTCTCTGCTAATACATTAGATGTATTACCTACATAAGATGTGTCTACATATGTGGCGATGGCACATAAAGTGAAGATAAACAACCAATATCTTGCGACACCTCACACACCTGTACCTAACGAACACCCCCCCCACACACACACCTGTACCTAACGAACACCCCCCACACACACACCTGTACCTAACGAACACCCCCCCCACACACACCTGTACCTAACGAACACCCTCCCACACACACCTGTACCTAACGAACACCCCCCCACACACACCTGTACCTAACGAACACCCCCCACACACACACCTGTACCTAACGAACACCTCCCCCCCCACACACACACTTGTACCTAACGAACACCCCCCCACACACACTTGTACCTAACGAACACCCCCCCGCACACACACACACACACTTGTACCTAACAAACACCCCCCCCACACACCTGTACCTAACGAACACCCCCCCCCACACACACACACTTGTACCTAACGAACACCCCCCTCACACACACTTGTACCTAACGAACACCCCCCCCCCACACACACACACTTGTACCTAACGAACACACCCCCCCCCACACACACACACTTGTACCTAACGAACACATCCCCCCCCACACACACACTTGTACCTAACGAACACATCCCCCCCCACACACACTTGTACCTAACGAACACCCCCCCCCCCACACACACTTGTACCTAACGAACACCCCCCCCACACACACACACCTGTACCTAACGAACACCCCCCCCCACACACACACCTGTACCTAACGAACACCCCCCCCCCCCCACACACACACACTTGTACCTAACGAACACCCCCCCACACACACACTTGTACCTAACGAACACACCCCCCCCCCCACACACACACTTGTACCTAACGAACACATCCCCCCCCCCCCACACACACACTTGTACCTAACGAACACCCCCCCCCACACACACTTGTACCTAACGAACACCCCCCCCCCCCACACACACACACCTGTACCTAACGAACACCCCCCCCACACACACACACTTGTACCTAACGAACACCCCCCCCCACACACACACACATGTACCTAACGAACACCCCCCCCACACACACACACACCTGTACCTAACGAACACCACCCCCCACACACACACCTGACCTAACGTACACCCCCCCCCCCACACACACACATGTACCTAACGAACATCCCCCCCACACACACCTGTACCTAACGAACACCCCCCACACACACCTGTACCTAACGAACACCCCCCACACACACCTGTACCTAACGAACACCCCCCCACACACACACACCTGTACCTAACGAACACCCCCCCCCCACACCTGTACCTAACGAACACCCCCCCACACATACACACCTGTACCTAACGAACACCCCCCTCACACACCTGTACCTAACGAACACCCCCCACACACACACACCTGTACCTAACGAACACCCCCCCCACACCTGTACCTAACGAACACCCCCCCACACACACACACCTGTACCTAACGAACACCCCCCTCACACACCTGTACCTAACGAACACCCCCCCACACACACACACCTGTACCTAACGAACACCCCCCCCCCCCCCCACACACACCTGTACCTAACGAACACCCCCCCACACACACACCTGTACCTAACGAACACCCCCCTCACACACCTGTACCTAACGAACCCTACACACACACCTGTATCAGTCAAATGTGATGAACCAGCATCATTTATCCTCCCCAACGCCTCATCCCAAAAGCCAAACTCTCTCTTTATCTTCCCTCGTATTTTATATATATATATATTTTTTCACGCTCCTTTCTCGGGTTTATCGGGAAGTGAAGCTCTTCTCTCCGATGCTTCTCCTCGCCAGGAACTAGTTTCATGGGCTCTTCCTCTTCCCCATTTTCTCTTCACGGGCCTGCATGACCTCTGTAAATATTCGCTGATACCGTGAATGGTGAATTTTACGGCGAAAACTTTTGATATTAGCGAGAGAAGAGAGCCTTCGTATATATGTTTATGTCTGATGTTGAGTTACATATTTTTGTTCGGTGTGTGTGTGTGTGTGTGTATATATATATATATATATATATATATATATATATATATATATATATATATATATATATATATATATATATATATGAATCTGTGGAAACATTCTGGTCTTTAATTCCTGCGCTCTTTAATTACGAGAGTAATTACGGAAGTATTTGATGATTAAAGTCGCGAAGACAGGAAAGAATGACTCCCTGGGCAGATATTTTTTCCCCCTAATTTTCCTGGATTTTTGGACTCGACTTCACACCACGGGAAACCCAAAACAAAATAGTCATCTTCGTATTTCTAATTTCGACATTTACTTGAATTTCCGCTAATTTTTCATGTTGTTTTCATTATAGTAACTGGTTGTGGAGAAAGTGCAGCCAAGTGTGTAGGTTAGGTTAGGTTAGGTTAGGTTAGGTTAGGTTAGGAGATTGCAAATTGCATTGCAAATGTTTGGTTTTGAGACTGGAAAGTTACGTAATGTTGGGATGGTGTTGGATAGAATTATATGTACCAACTGTGGTGACGAGAATAGAATATGGAATAGTGTGGGGGGGGGGGAAGGGGGGATTTTATTTCGCCACAAGCAGAGATCGAGGAAATAGTGAAGTCTAGCCCTCAGATGATGCTGTGTATAAATTACATTTTCCTGTTAGTAGTGAGAGAGGAGAGCAGGCCTTATGGTTCTGGCTGTGAGATAAGGTCCTGACCTCACAGTAAGGACACCACGTGGATCCTCACTGTGAGGAAGCCTGATCGGACCTGCACTCTGTATTGATAGCAAAGCTCAAGGTACTAGGCATCTCAGGCTCTATTTTAGAGCTAATAAAAATGAACCACTTTCAAGAATGGACTCTAAGAGAAGTCCTCAGTGGAGCAGAGTCCGAAAGTCACTCTACTGGTGTCAACGTTCAATAAGATAACGAGCTTGGCCCTCTGTTGTTGAACGTCTATTTCAAGGATATACTACACCTCATTCCTAAAGGTCAAGTCTATACTGACGACTGTACTCCAACCTTCTTATTCCTTCCCTCATTCCCTCTCTCATCTTCTAATTCTCTGATTCCCTTTCACTAATTCTTTCTCTCTGATGCATAAAATATTCAGTCATGCAAGGAAGATCATTAATACAGTCAGTTATCCTCACACACAGTTTCAAATGTAGATATGATAAGAGCCCAAAGGATTCAGGAATCTGTACATCGGTTGATTGAATGTTGAGAGGCGGGACCAAAGAGCCGAAGCTTAACCCCCGCAAGCACAACTAGGTGAGCGCGTACACACACACAAACACGCACATGAGGCCAGACACAGGATAAAGAATGGGAGATGAAGTACATCAAGAAACGGACAGAAAGATTTAGTTGATATCACACCAAACCTGTCTCCTGAAGCCCACATAAAAAGAATTACATCTGTGGCATGCGCGAGACTGACTAACTTCAGAACTGCCTTCAGGAACCTGTGTAAGGAATCATTCAGAACCTTGTATACCACATATGTAAGACTTTAATTTTTGGGCTCCATGCATGCTCCAATCCTGGAGCATGCATGGAGCCCGTACCTTGTCGAGCACAAGACGAAGCTGGAAAAAGCTCAGAGGTATGCCACTAGGCTAGTCCAAGAACTAAGAGGCATGAGTTACGAGGAAAGGCTGCGTGAAATGCACCTCACGACACTGGAAGACAAAACAGTAAGGGGAGACATGATCACTACCTACAAAATTCTCAGAGGAATTGACAAGGTAGATAAGGATAACCTGTTTAACTCGGCTGGAGACAAACAGCCGAGTTAACTAAAAGAGACAAACTCTTTAGCACAGGTGGGACACGAACAAGGGGACACAGGTGGAAACTGAGTACCTAAATGAGCCACAGGGACGTTAGAAAGAAGTTTTTCAGTGTCAGAGTAGTTAACAAGTGGAATGCATTAGGCAGTGATGTGGTGGAGGCTGACTCCATACACAGTTTCAAATGTAGATATGACAGAGCCCAGTAGGCTCAGGAATCTGTTCACCAGATGATTGACAGTTGAGAGACGGGACCAAAGAGTCACAACTCCACCCTCGCAAGCATAACTAGGTGAGTACAACTAGGTGAGTACACACACACACCTTTAACATATTATCGCCAATAAAAATATTTCTGGAAATCAACCGAAAACATGTTATGAAAAAATTAAAGTGTATATTGGTGTTAAGCCCAAGATAAACGAGGGAATAAAGCGAGAGGGGAAAGGGAAACCGGCAGATAATGAGAGAAGAGTGGAAGAAGAGAGGGGAGAGAAGAAGAAGAAGAAGCAGTAGTAGTGAGTAAGGGGACACAGGAGCAATAGAAATTGGCAAGGAAATAGGAGTAAGGAGAGATAAGAATTTTAGGATATGAGGGAAGGGGAGATGAACAGATGCTCAGTGGGAAGGGAAGAGAAAAATAAAGACGAGGAGGGAACGGCTGTGAAGGAAAAGGTGGAGGGAGAGATGGACGGTAGAGGTGTAGGAAGGAAATGGTGGGAGGAAGTTAAGGTTTGATAGGGTTATCTTGAGATGATTTCGGGGCTTTTTTTTTAGTGTCCCCGCGGCCCGGTCCTCGACCAGACCTCCACCCCCAGGAAGCAGCCAGTGACAGCTGACTAACACCCAGGTACCTATTTTACTGCTAGGTAACAGGGCCATTGGGTGAAAGAAACTCTGCCCATTGTTTCTCGCCGGCGCCTGGAATCGAACCCGGGACCACAGGATCACATGTCCAGCGTGCTGTCCGCTCGGCCGACCGACCTCCCCAATTGTGGTGTGTGTGGACGAAAGGGATGGACGAAAGACAGACAGACACAGAGACACACTACACACACACACACACACACACACACACACACACACACACACACACACACACACACACACACACACACACACACACACACTCCATACACAGTTTTAAATGTAGATATGATAGAGCCCAGTAGGCTCAGGAATCTGTACACCAGTTGATTGATAGTTGAGAGGCGGGACCAAAGAGCCAGAGCTCAACCCCCGCAAGCACAATTAGGTGAGTACACACACACACACACACACACACACACACACACACACACACACACACACACACACACACACACACACACACACACACACACACACACACACACACACACACACACCACAACGTTCCGTTAGTGCCAACGAGAAGGACATAACCAACACAGCCCCATAGAGACACCAGGAGTGCCACCTTCCAAACACACACACACACACACAAGGTGCCAGGCACAAACACCCATAACATCCACTCAACATGACACCTCCTCCTCCTACCTCAGCACGAGGGGCTCTAAAAAGAAGCACGAGGGCTCTAAAAAGAACATTCTCTCTTTATGGCTGATGTAAACACAGAGGCTGAGATTTGTCGCAGACGCCAGAACCAGTCACTTCGTGTTCACTTCGGAAGTGAACACTGACTTCGAACGGGCCAAGAAAGTGGGAGTATACGGTGGTGAATTCGATACAGCAGAGCAGCGAAGTTGACCATATCGTCAACACTTCAGTGCTGTATGAGAACACTCTGGTTCTTCTCCTCAATTGCTGAAGAAATCTGACTTAATTGTTACTGCCACGTCTGGGAAAAAAACACCAAATAATGGGTATTCAAAGCGACCTGTTTGTGAATCTTTGGAGTTCATGGCTAGGAAGCCTGTGTTCAATGTCTGGAAGCCTTTGGTGTTCAATGTAAGACAATGATTAGTGTTAGGAAGCTCTTGATAATCAATGTAAGGAAGCTCTTGATAATCAATGTAAGGAAGCTCTTGATAATCAATGTAAGGAAGCTCTTGATAATCAATGTAAGGAAGCTCTTGATAATCAATGTAAGGAAGCTCTTGATAATCAATGTAAGGAAGCTCTTGATAGTCAATGTAAGGAAGCTCTTGATAATCAATGTTAGGAAGCTCTTGATAATCAATGTTAGGAAGCTCTTGATAATCAATGTAAGGAAGCTCTTGATAATCAATGTAAGGAAGCTCTTGATAATCAATGTAAGGAAGCTCTTGATAATCAATGTAAGGAAGCTCTTGATAATCAATGTAAGGAAGCTCTTGATAATCAAAATATTGAAGCCAATGATCAACGTAACTTTGACTATTTAATGTTAGGAAAGTCCATGGGATCATTGTAAGTAAGCCTTCGATGATAGGGGGGTTGAGCAGAGGGATGAATAGGGGGGGCGGGGAAAAGGTGTAAAGAGGGAGGAATGGGGTGATATTGGAATGAGGGGGTGAGGGAGGGGGGGGGGGGTTCGAAGCCGAGGGCGTCAGTGCTCTTGTCCTGAGTTTAAAGTGTCCGTCATAATTATTGATTTTCCATTACCGCTCCACAGAAGGACACCGCTGCTATGCCCACACGTTTCAGGGAAGAGTAGAGGAGGAAGAGAAATATAGAGATAGACAAAGGGAAAAGAAAAGCAAACACAGGCATACAGAGACAGAAAACAGACATGAAGAAACACTAACAGACAAAGATATTGTTATATACATATGTCTTAACCTAAGAGCGCCTTACCATACTGTACCGAGACATGTGAAACTCTTCACTACCTTCCTGAGTTGCTACCTGACTGGAATAGATTTGATAAATGTCTCCGAATTTAACAACTTAAAAATCAATAACAAGTAAGCAGGCGATGAGTCACAGTAACGTGGCTAAAGTATTTTGACCAGACCACACACTAGAAGGTGATGGGACGACGACGTTTCGGTCCGTCCTGGACCATTCTCAAGTCAATTATCGACTTGAGAATGGTCCAGGACGGACCGAAACGTCGTCGACCCTTCACCTTCTAGTAGTGTGTGGTCTGGTCAAAATAACAAGTAAGCCATGATGTTTTATGCTGAAGCATATTAGTCAAGGTAATCTATAATTATGAGGGAAAATGCCTGTTTGTCTTATCTGAAGCCAGACGCTAGGGGCTAGCCTCTCCCAATTTTGCAGGGAAATGGTCTGAGGTAAAGGACATACATAGGATGGCCGTAGTCATCAGAATTCAAGTAGGAACAGCGTGCCAGGGTCACACTCTGACTCTAACGATGATTTTTGGCACCAGCTACACGTAGCTAAATATTTCAAGAGTCCTAAAAAACTAGAAGCCGGAGTCAGCCTACAATCACCTCACTCTACCATTCGTCGCTCTCTACGATTAAGGGGGGACAGGTGCATCGTAGAGTGAGGTGTCCCCCACACTTACTAATGTCTAAATTTTTCCTTGTAAGCTGAAAAGAATTACTGAACAAAAAAAAAATTGTACCACTTACGGGCTATTCATGCCCGTGCCACCTCTTGGGTGGCTTAATCTTTAGCAGTTATCCATCAATCTTGTAAGCAGCAGCAGACACATGAGCCCCGCTCCTGTGCCAGGTAAGTACACTACGGGCTCACCATAGCCCGTGCTACTTGGAACTTTTTGTTCCAAGTAGCGAATCTTTAACAACAACCTTGTAAGCACTTTAGACTCGAGTACTGTGGCCAGTAACCGGTTCCAGGAATGTTATCATCACTAGCTTAGCAAGTTAATCACCGGAGTTAACAACCCACTTACAAAAATTTTTAAGGCATAATATGTTACCCAATAACTCGGTATATAAGTTAATAACCATTTTAAACTACATGTAACTCGCTAATTAATAAACAGCTAAAACTACTGATAAGAGATGAATGGCACGCACCTTGTGAATTAGTGACCAGTTCCAGGTATTGACTGTACTTCTTAATGACCCGTTTGATGAGGTCAATTTGCTCTAAGGTCAACTGCACAGCATTCTGGTACTGCGATGCGCAGGGTGTGTAGGCTACCCAGAACTGTGAGGGAGGAGAAGAGGTAGTGGTTAGTGATAACTTGTTTGGACGGCAAAAATGAGAGCCGAGACTCGAACGCTGTAAGCACTAAAAAGCACACATATTAATATGTACGCGTGTACACACACGCAAGCTTCATTGCTAATGTGTCAAAACTCAAAAAATATATACTCAGCTACTTTTAAAACTCATGAGTCCACTCCCTGATTATGACTCAGCACCCAGCAGATGCGTAAATCAATGTCACACTAAACTTAAGAAGAATTACGAAAGAAAATGCATTAATCAACCGCCTTCACTCAAGAGAAATTAGTTTCGTGAAGATTAGAATATGTTTATGGTTTTAGAACAGTGACGTAGATGTGACATATTTTGTTTTTTTATATCCCTGACGTTACTTCGCTACATCTCTCATACCTTAAGTAACGTCACTTCATTGAATGACTTCCTGTGATATATGTTTGACATGATTTGTGTGTGTCAATGACATCAATTCCCTATAACTTTCCTATTCGATGATGTCACCTACACTGGTGATTAGCTGTGACGTCACCGAAGGAGATTATAGATAACCAATGACGTCATCTCCCAAGGTGATAAGTTATCTTTGCCGTCTGTTACCACCAGGAGAGCCGGTGGCTGAGCGGACATAACACTGTACGCGTGATCCTGATGTCCTGGGTTCGATCCCGGGCGCCGTGGAGAAACATTGGGCAGAGTTTCTCTCACCCATGATGCTCCTGTTACCTAGCAGTAAATAGGTACCTGGGAGTTAGTCAGCTGTCACGGGCTGCTTCCTAGGTGTGGAGGACTGGGCCTCGGGGACTCTTTCTCATTAAGGCTCAGTTAATGGGTCAATATCTCCAGAAGGAATATACGAGCTTCTACACAAGAACTACCTAGTCATAGCCTAATCTTCACTCTGCAACAGGCATCTATCCAAAAAAACTAACATCCACCCATTAGTTACCTATCCATTACCACCAGTTAATAGTTTCCTATCCAATACCTAACCTACACTTTAGATCCAGCAGTCCATAACTTAACCTCCACTCGAGCGTTACCTATCCATAAACCTCTGTTCAATAGCTACCTATCCATAACCCTTATGGGTTATGGATAGGTAGCTTCACCTATTCACCTTAGTGCAGTATTCAGTTACCTCGCTTTGACGAGCCAATTCGAGGCATAATCTCCAACGAAATCTTTATATAATACAAGAACCTATGCCCATTCTCTCTCTCTCTCTCTCTCTCTCTCTCTCTCTCTCTCTCTCTCTCTCTCTCTCTCTCTCTCTCTCTCTCTCTCTCTCTCTCTCTCTCTCTCTCTCTCTCTCTTCCATGATTTGAGCAAGATATCAAGCATTTGTATTCATGAACAGTGGGGAGCGCGTGCATCAAGGCTGATAGCAAGTGCGGGATGATAGCGAGTGCTTGATGCTGGATGATAGCGAGTGTTTCGTGGTTAATGGTAGCAAGTGTTTCATTGCCCTGAAGATGTTTAGGGCTTTTATCCTGATAGCAATGTTGTTTTATGCATATGTTTTCTGCTCCATGATAGCGAGTGTTCCAGCTTTGCTGATAACAAAAAAAATGTTTTATATCTTAATCATGGCAAATGTTTTATTGCTAGCTCTTCATTCCTCATGATAGCAAGTTATTCATTCCTCATGATAGCAAGTTATTCATTCCTCATGATAGCAAGTTATTCATTCCTCATGATAGCAAGTTATTCATTCCTGATGATAGCAAGTTATTCATTCCTGATGATAGCAAGTTATTCATTCCTGATGATAGCAAGTTATTCATTCCTGGTGATAGCAAGTTATTCATTCCTGATGATAGCAAGTTATTCATTCCTGGTGATAGCAAGTTATTCATTCCTGATGATAGCAAGTGCTTCATTCCTGGTGATAGCAAGTGCTTCATTCCTGGTGATAGCAAGTGCTTCATTCCTGGTGATAGCACGTGTTTCATCCCTGGTGATAGCAAGTGCTTCATTCCTGGTGATAGCACGTGTTTCATCCCTGGTGATAGCAAGTGCTTCATTCCTGGTGATAGCAAGTGCTTCATTCCTGGTGATAGCAAGTGCTTCATTCCTGGTGATAGCAAGTGCTTCATTCCTGGTGATAGCAAGTACTTCATTCCTGGTGATAGCAAGTGCTTCATTCCTGGTGATAGCAAGTGCTTCATTCCTGGTGATAGCAAGTGCTTCAACCCTGGTGATAGCAAGTGCTTCATCCCTGGTGATAGCAAGTGACTCAGTTCAGCTCCTCTTAAAGCAAGGGGTAACTTGAAGCAGTATGCTTGAAGGTGATATGCAAATTGCCTTCCAGGAGGTTATATCTCTGCCTCCTTCACTGTCCCGCCTGTCTTTTTCACGCGACGTTTCCTTACGTTTCCTGTGGAAACACAGGAGGAAACGTTGACTGAACATTTCGATCGTAAACTGAGACCCTCTTCAGCAGGGAGCGTGAATGGCAGCTATAGCTGTTAAGCTTTCATGGCGTCGAGTCAGATGTTCTGGGGAGCATTAGTAAGCATTCAGCCTTTTCTCATTTGCAACTCGTATGTTGACGTATAATTTACCTTAAGGCCAAAAACAGACGTACAAGAAAATGGTAGAGGCTCTCGGTAAATTGGCATAATGTTCCGTTTTCTATATATATATATATATATATATATATATATATATATATATATATATATATATATATATATATATATATATATATATAATATATATATATATATATATTATATATATATATTATATAATGACAACAACAAGAGAAATATCCCTGTAAGGCTTCAACGGAGATATAACAAAAAATTTAGAATTTTACAAACTTCTGTTTGAATAAGTTAAAAAATATATATAATGTTTTGTCTTTAACAACTGATTGAACGAAACATTTTGATAATTCAGCTGCTATTTTGGGACGTGACGTTAGGAATATGCAAGTAGGGTGAGATGGGGAACTAATCAACACATAACATTACGCTCGGGCCAGCCAATCATTTCCCTCAGATTTTGTTTTGTGAGCCAATCAATTTCCGGTATCTCGTTTGGCGAGCTAATTACCGGCTGCTATCATGTTCCACTAACCAATCAGGTGCGAGTGTGTCGTTAACAGCGGCGCGGGTGATTGCGGAGGGGCGGTAACTAAAGTTTCTTAGCGTTTAGGCTAATTAAGGGAGCCATTGTTAGTAATTATAAAGATGGCTTGTGGTGAGAAGGTCTTCTTAATG
Source organism: Procambarus clarkii (assembly GCF_040958095.1). Lineage (NCBI taxonomy): Eukaryota > Metazoa > Arthropoda > Malacostraca > Decapoda > Cambaridae > Procambarus > Procambarus clarkii. The sequence goes on along the minus strand of NC_091184.1, from coordinate 31,454,864 downwards.
AACCAGTCTGGCCGCCACTCCTGAAAACAATTGTTTTTCTCTGACGTAAATGACACAATTATTGCCAACCATGCTTCACATATTTACATACTCACGCACATATATATAGAGAGAGAGACTCACACAATATAGTGTCTACACATAGCCACATCATCACCAGAGACATCTTTACAAACAGCATCAAAATACTAAAACAAATAGAAGACTGGACGAGACATTAGATATCAGGCTATCAACAGCCAAATGACACCAGATTAAACTCTGCCATCTGTTAGAAAATCGCGAGACTTACAGTACACTGTCCCAGCCATCATGGGAACATAGGAGATTGGCCAGATACTATGGACTTATTGGCCAATACGTGAGGTGCTGCACCTTCACCTCATGCTTGGCTATATATACATATATCCTGCAGTACAACATATATATTTACATAAATATATATAGGTTCGTGTGTACAGGTTCGTGTGTGCACGAGCTTGATAACAGCCGGGTCCAGGAGCTGGAATGCGGGGTAATGAATAGAAGATTGTCTCTTATATCACAGAGAAAAATATATAACTTAGCAAGAAGATTGTATCTGATATATCACAATATATAAGAGAAATATCTTAACAGTCCAAAAACAAAAGAAATATCTTAACAATCTAAAAACAAGAGCCAATATCTAAAGATAACAAGAGAGAGATAGATAGATACCTTTGCAAACGAAGTGACACAAATCTATCACAGGAAGCCAGATATAGAAGTGCCAGATATACAGACATCAATTGTAGCTTTCAAGACCCAGTTGAAGAAAATATTTGTATAGCGTCTTTGAGAGAGAGAGAAATTTCTGAAGCCGCAGGAGAATACTTTGACAAGATTCTTAGCGACAAGAGCTAGGAACACTTAGTTTCAGAGCAGTAGGAAAGGAACACGTAGCTAATATGTAGCAGCGGCAAAGGAACACTCCGCAAGTTTCCTTTTGCGGTTCCTTGACACACAGAGAAGCAGAGGAAGGACCTCTTGGGAGGGTGAAATACATGCAAATTAATATTGAAGGTGAGTCTACAAGGACATGTGAATATGTGTCTGGGAACTGGGGTGCTGAAGGGCGTGGACAGGGACTGACTAACTGAATGACTGGTTGACTGACTGCCCGGTTGACTGACTGAATAACTGCCTGGCTGATTATCTGTCTGACTGTTCTGATGACTGACCAGAAGACTGCTTATAAATGCCTTACTGACTGGTCCACTGAGTACCTGACTATCTCACTAACTGCTTAATCTATTTACTGTGTGCCTGGCTCCCTTACTGACTGACTGACTGACCGACCAACAGTTGCAAGGAGAATGACTCACGCTGAAAAATGCAAAATGACGGTCTGCTAAAAACACAAGATATCAATATATCAAAAGGAAGAAATTGAGAGAACTTTCTCACATAATCAGAGAAAATTGAGAGAACTTTCTCACATAATCAGAGAGAATTGAGAGAGCTTTCTCACATAATCAGAGAGAATTGAGAGAGCTTTCTCACATAATCAGAGAGAATTGAGAGAACTTTCTCACATAATCAGAGAGAATTGAAAGAACTTTCTCACATAGATAAGCATCAGCGTTCGTGTGTGTGTGTGTACGTTATAAGAGGAGAGACGTGAGTACGTGATTTGCGTGTGTTAGAGTGCGTGGCCGTTCGTGACCCAAAGCTTTACCCCCATTGCGTGCGTGATTGCCCTTATAGCAAGGTACGTGGCTGGTACGTGGTTGGTATGTAGCTGGTACGTAGCTTTGTTTGCGACTGTGTACGTAATGGTCCACCTGTCCACGTTCGTGAATACGTACACGTGGGTGAATACTTGACTGTGCATGAATACTGTGAATACCGTATACCGTGTGACCGTGCATGAATACTGTGAATACCGTGACAGTTGTAACGTGAGGTCCAAAGAGATAGCTACAAAGAGATGAGCGACCATAGTGAGTGTGTGGTGGACTGGTCGTATTATGAGGTCATTCGTTATAATGGGTGCCAACAAGCCGAAGAGGAGGCGTGGGGGCGAGGTGACAATGAAGCAGTATAGTGGTGACAAAGGTGACAACAGGAAGGCTGTTGTCACCCACTATAGCCTGTGACTAGTACACTACAAATGCAAACTCTTCAGCCTGTGAAACATTGGAATTCAGTGTGTGTAACCTTGGTGTTAATTAATGTAAACCAGGCAGTACTGTGAATACACTGTTGATGAATATGTTGGTAAACTCCATAAATTGCTCATCACGACTTTAACTCACCTGGCTAAACGCATTCATCAATTTGTAACCGCATGAACGTAAACGCATGAACGCATAGCTTCAGCTCCTGGGCTCATTACGCGCCTCTATAGCACTTTCCACTATCGCTCACAGCATTGGTAAGGGGATCCATGTGCACATGATTGTGTACGTGTCCATGTGGTC